>NW_008708331.1:5547-6611 GCF_000327385.1 Lottia gigantea
ACTCTGATATGTTGGGGCATCACTCTGATGGCATCACTCTGATATTTAGGGGACACCACTCTGATATTTAGGTGCATCACTTTGATTGTTTCACTCTAATATTTAGGGGGCATCACTGTGATATTTTGAGGGCATCACTCTGATATTTAGTGGCATCACTCTGATATTTAGGTGGCATCACTCTGACATTTTGGTACATCACTTTCATTGTCTCACTCTGATATTTAGGGCGCATCACGCTGATATTTTGGGACATTATGCTGATGGCATCACTCTGTTATTTAGGGGCATCACTCTGATATTTAGGGGGCATCACTCTGATATTTAGTGGCATCACTCTGACATTTTGTGGCATCACTCTGATATTTAGTAGCATCACTTTGATTGTTTCACTCTGATATGTAGGGGATATCACTCAGATGGCATCACTCTGATATTTATGGGACATTACTCTCATGATATAATAATAAAATAAAATATATATATTATATAATATAATATAAAATATATATAATATATAAGATGCATCAACTTGATATTTAGAGGGCATCATTCTGATATTTTAGGGCAGCTCTGATGTATAGAGTGAATGTCACTCTAGCATGAAAGGGCATAACTCTGCTATTTAGGGGGGATAACACTCGCTTAGAAAGGGTATCACTCTGATGTAAAACAGGCATCACACTAGCATTTAGGGGTTATAACTGATGTACATGGGGCATCACTCAAATGTATGAAGGCACCACTCTGATGTATACGGGCATCACTCTGATATCTAAGGGAATAACTCTGAAGTATAGGAGAATCACTCTTAGGAGCATCACTTCGGTATTTAGGGGCATCACTAATTTATAGGGGACAGTACTTTAGCATATAAGGGGCATAACTCTAATGTTTCGAGGCATCACTCTTTTGTATAAGCATCATCACTCCTGCATATAAGGGCATCACCTATGTCCAAGGAAATAAAGAATTTGATTTGAATTAATGTTGTTGAAATTGTTGAAGACATTGTTAAAATAAACTTATGATTCCTATTATTGTTATTATGACCAGGTAATCCC
>NW_008708331.1:7546-8891 GCF_000327385.1 Lottia gigantea
TCTTGGCTTTCGTTTCTCTGTGTTCATCTCTCTTGGCACATCGTTCTTAGCAGTTTCATTCAGTTTGCATCTTTCTTGGCAACTGCATTCATCTTTCATCTTCTCTTAGCAGTCTTCGCTTTCTTTGCAATGGCATATGTTCTCATTAAAAACCCCGGTACCAAACAGTGCAAATTGTGTCCACACCCGACGTTCCTAGTCGAATTGACTAAGCACTTAGTGTTTGGCGTGCATGGCAAGGACTTAGCAGAGGCCAAGGAGTTGAACAAGCAGGAAACGCCTAATCAGAATGCCGTGGTCCGTATCGTCTAGTCCAGACATGTTCTGCAGCATGCATTCCCATCCTTTGGGGAAGATGCTGTCTTCACTGGCAAGGACGTGGAAAAAATTCTACATATGTACGGCCATGAGGTTGTGATGGACCAACCCTGGCCACGCCAAACCGGGACAGCAGCCCCCCTCAGTGCAGTGTTCCGATCCGCCCCATTACACATGCCTGAAATGCTACCCTCGGCTCATTCTGCCGTAGAGTCTCGACCCTCTACCAGCCCAGGTGTAGATGCCCCCCTCCCGGTTCACGCATTTTTACATTCCATAGATGTCCCTGGTGTTTCAGCCCCCCAGGAAAGCTTCACTTCTGGCAATGTCAATCCCCGCCCTTCCTCCTGGCACTGCCGCTTCCACATCCACTTCTGGCACAGAGGCTTCACCCTCTAATCTTCTACGTGCCCCTTCTCCCTGCAGCAGTCTTTCCTCGAGGGCCTCCGAGGATTTAACGAAAGAGGATTGCTTGCTTCGTTTAAAGAAAGTAGCCCTCGATATGTTCCTAGTGGCCCATGACAGAGAAATCCCCAAACAACACGCAGTCTTTGCCACCTTTAAGGACCTCGCCGAGTTCAAGCAACTAGGTGGCGTGGATGATAAGGGCGTGTTGGCACCTGAGGGCAAAATCATCATCAAGACGGTAACCTCCTATCTAAGGGACCTTAAATTACACAGGTACGCCCAACATTTCGTGGAATGTACCAGACATTCTAAAACGTCCACGAAAGCCCAACTGGTCAAAATTCTCCCCAACCAATATCCAGAATTGAAAAACCTCACAGCAAAGATACAGACCATTGCAAGTTTTATATTCACTCTGAATAAGAACTTTGATCAACCGTTTCGTTCGTCAAATGTCCTAACAATGACCACTGACCCGGCCCGCCTGCGAAACGCCATCACATCTAATAACTGGTTAGATTTGTTTTAGAAAGGCCCACTACCAAACCGAGGAAATGGAGTTTACGCTATGCAGAGGCACACGTCAGGTGGTCATTGATAATGGCGGACATTATCTTCC
>NW_008708332.1:0-1049 GCF_000327385.1 Lottia gigantea
AACAATAAGGAATGGCTTTATTCGTTTCTTTTTCGCAATAGGTTTCGCAATCCCATGCGTATAAACAATAATCGGGAATGGTTGGAAAAACGTATAGTTTTAGAGGTGAAACTTGCGTTACCGCATTATCATCTTCACAAGTTCTCCATACGTTTTCATCGTAATTATCTTCTATTTCTTTAATGCCCAAAGCTTTGTTATTTCTTCTTATCAAACAGAAATGTTCTTTGTGTAAATAAAAAACCCAATCTAATTCTTCGGTTACTTTCTTTGGTTGAAAATGTCTATGTTTGGGCATATATATTTGAAAATTAGTATTAAATTTCTTATTGAATTCGCAGATTCTAGCAGTTGTCATAACTCCTTTTCTGTTTGATTTTGAAAAAGTGTTGATGAAATCTTGAAATTCTCTCGTGTAGTCTTCGTTTAAAAGATTTTGTTTTAGTCTTTGTTTATTATTATACAATTTATACCGATATATTCTTTTATCTTTTTGAGTAGGCTAACACCACTACCCTTTTTTGATCTTTTTATTTCTTTGAAATTGTTTTTATGGAAACTCATTTTTCCTGTGAAATACCAATCGGAGGCATCCGATTTTTCATCCACTGCAGCAAAGAAATTGACAAAAGTTTTGGTATTAAAACCTACAAATTTCATGTTTTGTTTGTATTTTCCATCTTGAGTTATCTCTCCAACTATTTCAATTTGTCCTTTAAATGTTATAAATTCATTAGAGATAATGTCAATAACATCGGAAAAAAGTTCATTTGATATGAATTTATCAATTTTTTTCATATTTTTGAATTCATCAGAGATAATCTTGTCAATAATATCGTCTAAAATTTTCACTGGTATGAATTTTTTTATCGTCTACAATTTCAACTTTATTCATATTTTTAAAGCAACTATTTTTAACTAGGAATTTTCAACTTTCATTGATGATATTTCTACATCAAATTTATCTAAAATTTCATTGAATTCTTCTAATTCGTCAATGGTTATGTTCTTATCCTCTCTCGATCTTTCTAAAAAAATGAATAATTTAT
>NW_008708332.1:29974-31543 GCF_000327385.1 Lottia gigantea
CTGTTGATCTTCTACGTTTTCTAGATGGTAATTTACATGTTAGTTCTCCAATACTCTCAAATACTGCTGTTTTTACTATTACATTACCTCGTGGTGTTATTTTATCCTCTTTTACCTATTTGAAAAAAAGGCATCGATGTTTACAGTCGGGCAAAACTGATTGTAATAATTCTGGTAAAATAAAACCGCAAACACGGCCCTTCCAGTTTATTTTTGTTGGCATATATAGTATTTAAATCTATAAAGCCACAACCAAGCTGTGTTCCTAAGTACACCACCCATATATAATGAACATATGTTCACGCTGCCCAACTGCAGTTGCAACTCATTAGTCGATTTTGTCAATTATAATTGACATATCATATTAAACACACGTAGTGTAACGCGGATGTTGCGGCTGAAGTTTTCGACCTTGTCCCAGACAGTCGGTTATCACATCACATCAACCACTTAACGGTTCTTTTTAAGTCCGTTAAGCTTTCTTAACTACGAAGACTGACTGGTCTAAAGACGGTCGTTTTATAGTTTTGAAATCTGATAAGTTATCTATTGGTTAACCTCAAAAGGATTAAGTTGACACTTGGTCTTTTCATGCTCAACAAATCTTCCACCAAAAACAGCCACTTCAGTACAATCGTCTACTGATAAATCACAATGTCCTTCCGCCTCTAGATTGTGGGCTAATGGTGGTTCATTGAGAGATACTGAACAGTCGGATCCAATATACCCAGTGTTACAGATACACTTCCCTGTAGTAGATAATATTGAATTTTTAGTTTAGTTTACAATCTTTCCAGTGGTTCCCCCAATGGAGTATCAACTCAAGACTACAGGTCCGACATAACATGGCTTCAAGATGATCATAGGCAAATTAAAAAAAACCGTTCAACTAATAGAAACTGAGCACAGTATTTTTTTCTCCTCGAAATATTTCACGTTTATATGTAAATCCATTAGTCCTACCTTTTGCACATCGTCCTTGATCTGAACACTCTCCAGGGCAAGAAACTTCTTTAACTAACTCCAGAAGAGATTTACTATCTTCCACTTTTTCTTCTCTTAGAGTTCGATTCATTCTGGCTTCATATAGACATTGTGAACTAACAGTGGATATGGAAGACAATGCAAAAGCTTCAGTTCCACTTAACTGAAAGCAAAATGTATTTTGAATGGTCTGCACGAAATTGGTTGATGTGCAAGCGAAATTCTGTATCTCATAAACCTGTTATGACCAAATCTTGAGATAGGTTTTAGCTAAATGAGATATATGCAGATTGATATTGCGAGCAAAGTACAGATAGTACTACTAATTATTAGTTATATTCCATAATATTGGACCAATACACTGGAGATTTTGACTTTGAATAAGCAACTAAGTTGATGAAACTAGAAATGTGAAAGAAAATGCTATTATGGAAAAATTGGGAAACTGTACCTGTATATCTCGAAGACAAGTTTTGATTGCAATGTTAATATCTAAGCTTGTCAATCCTTTACAGCGATCAATAGCTTTAGAATTATTAAATAAATCAGTACAGTATTCATCTGCTCGTTTTATTGTCCATCCAT
>NW_008708332.1:31593-46878 GCF_000327385.1 Lottia gigantea
CATGTTCCTTTTTGGGCACTATTATTTCGTAAAATGTTCATAATTGTCCCATGAATTTAACAATTTAACAATAGCGCATAATAAATCAATGGCTTTTTATTATCGTTTTTCAAACAACTATGTGGTTTATGACGATATGTTCGGAGAGAAATTCACATTAATAGGCGTCAGTCAACGGCCAATTCCAAAGCAGTCATTTTATTAAACAGTTGAGGAAATAATAGAGAGATTCTCATTCTTTATATTATCAGCTTAAAGCTACTGAGTCAAAGTCCAAAGGTGTTAATAAACGCACTTTCTGGAACACATTACATCTCTTTCGATGAGTTCTAATGGCGGATATTATTTATTTAAACATCTATTTGATAACAAATAATTTCTGGGTGTTTTGTTTTATATTTTGCCATCCATTATCTGACAAAAAAGATGTCCTTGCTCTACATGAGGAATTGTGAGTTAATCGTATTAACTCAAGGAGTATGACGAATGGACTCAATGAAAGTATGACAACGTTTAATATCTTACCCTTTTCAACCGTTTGTGTCTTATGATATTGGATTGCGAAAAACCTGGTACAGACCGTTTTCTTCGCAAAGGTGATATACATCTCTTTTTATGGAACATGGTATAATCTGTATCCTGTACACATGGTGTGACACTATTAATGCGAGTACAGTTGAGCTTTCCAACAGCTCCAGTAGCATCATGGTCATTACAACGACAATGCTGAAATGTTCCTGACGTATCTATCCCCTCAATGGAGTCATAGTCCTCTGGTATAAACATATTTTGTTCTTTTTTAACTCTGAAAATTTCAGACGAAACACGAGTCAATATCGGCAGGACGCCAGCAGTCTTTGATCATCAGAAGACGAGGCAATCGATAGGACGACAATTGTCTTTGGTCATGAGTTCTCTTTGAAGATAGCCACGCAAAGCGTAGAATACATTGGGTTGCGATATTGAAATAATGCTTCAGCAACATTGTTTGCAAACTTTCTTCAATAATTGAGTGTCGAAGTTATTGCACTTTCGTACACGTAGAAAACACATCAGGATACGTTACAGGAGCAGTGGACCGGACCCCGGAGGTTTGCACCCGGGTGGGAAAATCTTTGAATTATATCAGGAATATTTTTCATCTTCTTACCTCCACTGATTAAAGAACGGGATGGTCTCCATCAAGTCATCGTTTTTATTTATGTCCGCGTTTAGTTCGTTACATAGACCAGACGTTTTACCAACATCTCTTATTGATGGAAATAGACCAATATTTAACCAATTAAGGCTTCCAGACTTTCTCAGAGAAAGATCAACTTTTGATCCACTAGGCAAATACATCTAAAACCGATCAGATACAACAATAAAGAACATTTTAAATGTCTACTAGTATTGTCGACCTACTGCCAAAAGCTTAGATGTCGCAACCACCACATTACCCTTGATGACTTGAAATGCACGTAACAGTGATTGCTAGATGCAGTAAAAAAAAACAATTTACTAAGTACTGTTATCGATATACCTGAAAATATGTTTCAGATCGTTTTCTGACATCTAGAATATCGGCACCATCATCACATAGTACATAGTCAATATACCAGTAGCCTAGGTTACAGCGGTTGACCATAAAGGCAGTTCTTCCAACTCTTACTACAACACCACAGACACAATATCCCGTTCTCACGCCTGAACAATCTTCTGTCTGGATTTGAATCTATTCAATAATAATAAACTATATTAGTCAAATGAATTCAACAGCAGATTCCTTTTCGATTCCTGCTTTGGTAAATGAAGAAAGAAAACACCATACCGAATTTACCTTTGGAGTATTTGCCCAACCTTTATCCATTTAGATTGTAGCACATAGGTCCTCCATAAACTGCCCGATGCGTAAATGATTAAAGGCTTTTTACAATGTCCTAACTAAAGACCACCAATGACACAGGGAGACATTGGGGTGAAAAGTCTATAGTGTATATACAAGGTTAAGGAAATGCTCCCGGTCGACTTTTTAAATGATTATTGTCCATACCTCAACATTTCGCTCACTTCTAAACAACGTATAGGTACCTTCAAGTTGTAACGTGAGCCTTCTGCAATGGAAAAAGGGAAAGGTAGCGTTCAAAAACTTGTAGACTAATGACACTCAATTTTAAAACGAATGAGGTATGTCAAAAAATATTTTTAATTTGAAAAGTATATCAAACCAATATTCTAAGTATTCGTCAAAGTAGGACAATTATTGACAGAGAAATTAACTAGTTAAGTACGATAACCTTACAAGTGGGTGCAAATACACGGAGAACAATCCTTGGTCATATGGTCATATATTGTTGATAAAAAATATGTAATGATGGTATCAATATGTTTGGAGCTACATTATCTACGTCTTTTACCTTCCTTTAAAATCATCAACATAAGGGTCGTTGTGAACACCACATTTTCTGCCTTCAATCAATGTTGTATTCTTCTGTATATTGATCTGAAATAATCAGTCTAAGAGTTTAGTCAGCTTATGTTCAATTTCACACCACGCATGACATTAAATATATAACAGTAAGTATACCTCATCAGGTATGAGTAATTCAACAAAAATACACAAAATAGACATTTTGAGACTCATGAAATCTGGTTTTAGATATTTAGATACATGTATTTCCCTGTCTATTCTGATGGTGTTGGATGTGTACCGGTAATGCAATAAAATTAAAAAGATGTTATCATTTTCGTGATGCATTCTAACCTACCGTAACCGGAGTAAGAAAATAATTAGCCCAGAGCGGTTGCGAAAAGTATGCGTCGTCGGTTCGAAGAAATATTTTCATTTGTATAGAATCCTGACCGAATTCTTCAGTAGTTGTTGATGATATTTCTAAATTTCTGTTCACGTTCCAGTTTTCAGTCTCAATAATGACACCACAGCCACCATTTGCTACTGCTGTCGGTTGACACTGTTTTTCATTTTCCTCTACATTTGGTATATCAGCAGTAACAGATAGTTCACATCCCTCTTTCTCTCGACATCCAATTTCCACTGATGGTCTAATATAAATTGTCGCCGTTGCACCTTCACTGATGGTTATCACACTGTTCAAGACCTAAAATAGCATACATAATACAAATATAACTATACAATAAAATCTAGTATATTTTGAATTTCAAGTCTTGTAAAGATTCCTGATTCGCTTAACTTTGATAATCACGTGACGTGAGTATACAGAGAGGGGTCGCTATCAAGATCAGGTCTATTTTAATACATTAAATACAGTCAGATACATGAATTGCTATCAATTGTCATACAACAGTCTTCTGTAATACAGCGATGACTTTCGATACAACGATGCACCCTCACCTCAATTCCTATAAATTTACTTGGACTTCGTGACGGTAAGCCGGCTATACGAGATTGATGAGCAGTAAAACCAGGTCGAACTTCACATCGTAACTTGAAAAACATAATTAGCATAAATAATGACATTTTCTATCCTAGAGGCGGTAAAAAAGTTTTTCTTTTTATTCCCTCAATATTTGACGATGACGACACGTTTAAATTATGTTGAAACGTGATCTGCTTAATAAAGAAGTGAGCTTATTTACTAATATTGTCTTCAGTTTGTGATTTAGGTAACAGTAATTACTGCTTAAATTGTACAATGATGTTGAGGGATGCGAGGGTTGGCTGTAAAGTTCTGAGGCTAACTGTGGTAGTCATATACCAAGTCGATGGTTCCCTTTTAATGATCTACATAGTCAGTCCCCTTCCGGGTTTACACACTTTTCCCCCCAATGCCATCATAACTAGGATAATGACGATCATCCGTGATTTTACAATTTTTGGAACACATGATTTGGCCAATGAGTTCGAAGCTACAATCATGGATCGCGGACAAGCACCCCTTAGCTTTGTTTGCTTCAAGAGTCTTAGTAGGTCAGCATGATATTCTGGTAATGGTGGCATTCCGATTGAGATATCGCACTTAAGCTAAGAACTTTCCAGCTTACCATCGGTTTTATGTATCATTAAATCATAGACTACAAAACAAAATGGACAAAGCCTATTGAAAAATCAATGTCAACTCTGGAGTTTTAATACAATGCACATTTTTTCAGAACAGAAATATTTTTTATTCTCGAAGTTTCACAGATTATAAGTAACAAACCTGAAAACCAGCCGTGGTAATTCCACCGGCATTTAATCTAGTATCAGTCAAGGTCCGTAGCCCATCTGTATCTTTGTAGTCGGTGTATGGCGAATCATAGACACTTTCATCATCTACAAACCTTCAAAATTAAACATACTCGGAAACTAAAGATATGTTCTATTTTTGTCCATCAGTCCAATTCAAAAGCTATGAGGTACAGTACAAAAAGTTGATTACCAAATGAAAACTTATTTCACTTAAAGTAAGCTTTTTTGCCACAATTACATTTAAATGTAGAAAAAAGAACTTCAACTTCTTTGATACCTCATGATTCACATTTGATGAGGATATTTCAAGCCTCGTGTTCCGTAATATACTCATTAAGAATTAGGATATATATCCGAAACAAAGAATGTTGCAAGTTCTTTGAGCTTACTTACCATTGTGTTTTATATACAAGCCGCACGTCGTCAGGATCTTCAAAAGCGCACATGAATGTATACTCTTTTCGTGTTTTATTGGAATTGTCGGGCAAGGCAACATCCTTGAGTTTATATTCAATAATAGTCTTGGTTTTGAAATCCGGAAACTCTTTAAAAATCAATTCAAATGATATACATGGTAGTTACATCAATAATTGTTGTCAGTTATATATAGATAAAAAGATCCACTAGTTCTTCATTGATCTTGATGATACAGAAATCCGTAATATTTTTAATCATAATTTATTCGGATCGTGGCAACAGATAGTATGACATCGTTATATATCGTAGTAAAAGAAAATAGGGCTGAGACCCTAGTAAACATAATTATTTTAATTATGAAAGCCTTTAACCCCTGTCCTAGGTCATAAAGACGTAGATAGTTATTACTTACCCCCCTCGATGGATGGAGCTGAAATTATTGCATCATATTGTTAAATTAGTCTTATTATTAATGGCATGATGAAAAAATACCTTTTGAAATTCTGAAAACCGCAATAACTAAATTGATCAGTTGGTGATTAGTGAAGAAGATTTTTGAAAGAGGGTTGAATTCTGATGTTGATTTCCTTCACAATAATTTGTATTATGTGCTCTCAAATGTCGATACATATATATACTATACCTAAACAGTAAGATGCACCATTTAAAGATGGTCTGGCTAGTTTATATACTGTCAATGTTGGTGAACATACGACTGCTTGAATTTCTATAGTTTGTTGACATTCATCATCAGCTTGGACACATGCTGTTACCGTTTCTACTGCACCAGAATTTGGGGGTCGCTCTGCAACGCATTTTACAAAAATGACAATGAGATAATTACACTATTTAACAATTGCCTCTATAAGATATAGTCATCATATAAATTTGAAAGCCAAAGCCTACCATAAGTGAACAAATGAAATGAAATGCATTTAGGAGCATCAGCACCAAACGGGCTATATAGCTCCAGAACACGGTTTAAACATCATGTCATAAAAACAAAACTAAAACAGTAAACAATATTTAACAAAAAACATTATCGAAGAAGAAAACAAGACGATAAAACCATATCACAGGAAAAGTCATTTAATGCCTACCAAAAACACTAAAAACAATATCACGGGTAATACACCACATGGTGGTATTAAAAACAAACAAAATATTAAAAACAAACAATGCCTAATCTATTTAAAATTTGAAATAAAGACCTACTTGTTTTAAAAAAAGCCACAACCTTCTCATGAAGAGAAGGTTGCGCAAATAATTGATGTAAATATCCAGCACGGTAGTGCTTGGATCTTAAAGGTTTGAGATGCTGGCACTCAATCAGAATGTGTTTCACTGTCAGGTCTGACTGGTTGAGGCTCTCGCTTGAGCAGATAACAGTTGGTGAGGTGAATATGACCAAGTCGAGAGCCACAAGTGAAAAAGAAATTGAACTAGTATATAAATCAAATTGATAATATAACACTGGAGAAATGCCCAAATGAAAAGTAAAGTTACCTTGACATGCCTTGACTATAGAATTGGAATTATTGTAAAGGAAAATAGACTTGAACAATGAGAAATTATTTTTTTCATTTCGTATACCCTCGTTATTTTTTTGTCCAGATATATTTCTATTTAGAAGGATATCAGGTGACATCGTCAAAGTTTCCGACATATCAATTACTGGTTAAGTAGCTGAAGGTACCTCAATTACTTGACACCAATTGTTAAGCAAAGTTTGAGCCGAATTCACCGATTTGACCTAGTGTACTAAAGGAGGACATTTATGAGTAGGATCGTTGGCACTTCGGTAATAATTGGGTTATTTACTCTGATTATGAAAATAAAAATGATTTGTGATATATACAGTAAATAAAACTTAAGTCGAAAAATTCATCGTTGATAAGAGATCCACAAGGACATTATCAATCTGAAACAGCTATGTAAATTAGAGAATGCAAAAATAATCAATTCTCGAATGGCTATAAACCATCAGGTTTGCTACCAATATCAGCATATCTAAGAGTAGATTACGTGCTACACTGAAAACGTAAGGGCCATTTAAGGCCAAGATTACGAGGAAGGCTTTAAACTTTGAAAAAAAGGAAATTTAATTCATAAAAATACTGTTTATGTTATAGATACATATACAAGGTTTTGATACACACTAAAATCATACAAATCGGGATAGAAAATCGTCTTTGGTGGTTGGATTTATATTTCGTAAATAATCTGTAATCGTGATTCTTAAAAGTGATTTTTTGACAGAGGAGGTTCTTAAGCTCGAACCGGCAGAAATTCAAAAACTTTGAACTTTTTTTTAAACAAAAGGTTTGAATTTGCTTTTATTAAAACCATGTTACAAAGACAATATATAAGCGAAATCCTGGGGTAAATCGGCAGAAAAAGCTGTTCAAACCGTGAGAAATTTTTGTAGACACAATGAAATGAATGACGTTTTCTGCAACTAATAGGCTAATGAACACTACGATCGGAAATTCAAACACTAGAACAACGTATAACATGATTCAAAGTAGTTCAGATTTTAATTCAAAATCACAAAAATAAACCCATAGTTATTGTAAAACATGATTCAAAGTAGTTCAGATTTTAATGAAAAATGTAAAAAAACTCATCTAACCTTGTAAATATATAGGATATTTTGTACCACATTGTCCAGCACCCGGTGGCTCAGATGGTATCATATGTTCCTCCTTTCCGTACCAACCCGCTCGCAGAAACCGGTCAGACAATTTACTGTTGTGGTTATGCGTGATTAGTCTTTTATCAGGATACGAGAACGGTGAGTGGAATTTACAGATGTCAGACACTAAAATAACAAATTATTAACATATATCAGAACACTATTAAATATTATCTTTCAATTTTCAATTTACATCCTGGAACCTGTATCACGCCTACACATTTAATCGTTGCTAAATCAAAGGAAGGGGTAGTATATAAATTATGGTTTTAATATTTATCTAATATACTTGCTATTCTTAATAAATTTTTTTTCACTTCCAATATAGAAATAACTGATAATACAGTGCACTCTCTCCCAAAAGCTCGAAAAACTAGATAGTACAAATATCGTCGAGAATATCTTTTTAAATGTGCCAGTGTTCCGAAAACTAGAACTAGAACGAATAAAATCAGTTGCTAGCTGCGCATTAAATTTGGCTAAAATTTAAAACCTTTTTCATTTTTAGGAACCATTGCGGGAAAATACTTAAGTATTTCTTGTTGTATTCTACAATCATGGTGACAATAATTTATGTGTGTTTTTTAATGCCTTCGAACTGTTGGTAAAAGTTAAATGGCTTTTATATAAAAATATAGGTCATGTGATTGTTGACTGATCTCCTTTAATAATTCAGTGGGTATTCTTTGACCTCATGGTCGCTTGGGTTGATTTCTATAAAATTCTTCAAGCGTATGGTAGACAAAGCAAGGCATGTACACTCTTCTGGAACAAGCCTAATTTAAGATGAAGGGTCACTATTCTATTCATTTCCAGGAACGAACTTCATTGCGAATGGAAAAACGTGACGAAATCTAAAAACTTTTCACCTTGAGCACTGGAAATAAAGAGATAACTTCGTGGTATATTAATTTTAGACTTACCATTCTGACATGAAGCTGTATACCAAAGAGATAACCCAATACATATATATAATAATAACCACATGTTACACGTTCATTCTTTTGAAACGAAGAGACAGGTCAAAGCCAGCTGTCATGCATATATTTGTTCCGGAATTCCACACCATCAACTACATGTCGTGTGGTGGGTTAAACCAAGTGGACAAACAAAACGTTACAGAGTATCAAGAAAATTTAGCATTGACAAGGGAAAAAGATATAGCTTATTTATTTATTTTGAAAGAAAAACAGTACAAAGGCACCGATAATAGCACTATGTAAACTGTTTGTAGAAACGGTAATTCCAAGGGCTTATGGTGGTTAGAGAGACTTAGACTTTAGCATACTTAGCTGGACATCCAGGGTAAAATCTTGTTTTGTTGGGTTTAGCAAACACTCCCCATCCCACACGCACATATATATACTTTCATGTTTTACCCATATCACGAAGAAAAAGAATTGCCTGTGCCCACCCCCATGAAAAATTTTATGGACCCTGCTAACCTCTCAACTTATGTTGCCTAGAAACGCCACTAAATTTGATTGTACTTCCTTCTCAAGATTTTACTCGTGATTATATCATCAAATCACAACATATCTTCCTTGTGCTGTCCGTTCTATATTACAGTTTTGTTAAATTGCCAACATCCTTTTGTCAAAAGGGAAGATTGAAAACGGGTCAATGTTAATACATATTCGTGCAAACTAGCCTCATATGTCCGGAAATCGACTGTCGTGAATTCTAAAAATATGCTGAGAAAAACGGATGATAAACTTCTTTATTCGAGGATTATTAATAACAAAAATATTAAGGTCATGGCTATGAAATTTCGACCGCAGAATGACAAATATATTAGAAATACTTTCACCAAATTACAAAAGTATATAAGTATATAATAAACTCATTGGAACACCAGCATTTAAATAATTACTTGTCAATGCAAGGCAGAATAAAATTATTGTTACTTCACTAACCTAGACTGACCTGTTATTAAAGAAATGTTCAGTATGGAAATGAAATTTCAGCACAAACGCTAAGTAATTCATAAGAATTTTGTCATTCATATTTAGTCAATAGGTTTCTCATTCCATTTCTGTGGTGCCTTGTCTTGTAAGACAGCTAAACTTTCTGGGGTACAGAGTCACACACAGTAATTCATTAGATTGTATAGGCCATTCCTTTTATAATGAAAATATTTTCTTTATAGTTTTGTAACGAACAATTAAGGTCAGATTTTATTTTGCATCAATTGTTAGTGAAATAGCAATAATAAACTATAATATATAAAGTTTTCGATTTTGTTTTAAAGAATTTTTGATAATGGTTGCTATTACATGAAATGATGTTACATTTATGTTAAATGTCAAAATGTTACGGCCACAGACTTAATACTTTATAAATCGTGGAATGTCCCGCTCAAAGGGCGATATAGGACGCGGGTGGTGATCGATGAAACTGCAGAAAACTTCCGATACACCGGGTAATTTGGTTATTGGTGTCATGATTTCTTGACATTTTCAAGACATGGAGACCGCTTATTTGATACAATTACATACAATAAACAATGTCTTGATTACTGAAAATTGCTACGCTCAAGTTTACCTTCGGATTTTTCAACCCGGTTTCCCCCTGTCAGTGATGCAGGTACGAGGGGCTGACATGGAAAAAGCGTCTAGTCGTTCGGATGGGACAATAAACCGAGGCCCCGTGTGCTACAGACTGTGCACGTTAAAGATCCCTCGACAGTTGGAAATCGAAAAAGAGCTGGCTAATGCCGCTGTCCTGGCAAAATTTCCCTCATTGCACCCTGCATGGCGTTGCCCGTCTTTATTAGCCCACATGGTGCAGAAAAGTAGGACGTAAAAACTCCATTCATTTCATTTCATTTCATTTACGCTCAAGTTTAGGTGATGAGGCCATGGTGATATAAACGGCATGCAAATTTACATTAATCCCATGGAAAAAATATAACCTTATGTAAATATTTAATAATATTTAATAAAAATAATAATAAATGTTATATAAACGTACATTGATATGTGCAGGAATATTAAATAATTGTACATCTGTTACTTATTAAAGGGAACTGACTGAAAAGTTGAAAACCTTAGTTCGAAAGACTCAAACCATGTCGATGGTTTTCATAGTCTCCTTTGATGTCTACACACTTATTCCAGTCAAAAGGACATGCAAATCGTCCCCATTGTCACAGAACGCCATGAAACTTACATGTTTCTGATCTACTGCCAAAAGCCTTATCACACATCTAGCAGAATAGAAGGTTGACAAGATATTCTGGTAGAAAGACAATAATAACAATACAGTAGCAGTTCTTATGTGTTTGACACATTCCGCTTTTTTTAGTAGGTCTAAAACATTTTTTTGCTCAAATTTGGGATAAGTATAAATCAAAACTATAGCAATCCCATATCCAATAACTTATCTGAAAGTTTAAACTAAAAAAATCCAGCCGTTAATGTTTTAAAGTAAAAGGTTACCTAACCTTTGAATGTTCCTTATGCTTTTTTTGCAAGCTGTTGGAAAACTGCTGTACGGATTTGAGTAAAATAAACGCCTTATTGTCTCCTACGTTTTCTAAAGATTTCAACTAAATATAACGAGCCATTATAAAGCCAATCACCGAAACTAGGTCAAACTGCTTCATTAACAATTAGTACTCTCAGGTTTTTAATTAATCCTTTTAAAACAAATTCAGTTTTATCAAGTAGATACATAGATAGATATGAATAGCATACTTAAGAAATATTTTCAGGTATAATTTAAGACGTTTTTGATAATGAAAATGTTTTACAAAAAAGCGGAATGTCCTTTTGAATAAGTGTACTTTTGATGGCAAAAGTTTGTGTAGCCGAAATTTTAAATGACGTGTTCCTCTTTTACATTAGGAACCAAACAAAATGTAAATCAGTATAGATGTTAAAATGACAAGCAACAGATAATAATTATTAGAATAATAAAAGCAATATGTTGATATAGAAGGAAATGTATAAAGCGATAAGCCAATAGCAGGTAAATCGAAAATGTCGAGACAACGAGAGTATAAAGTAGTCCACAGAAAAAGGTAAATCTGGATGGATCTATATAATTATATTACAATAATCGAAAATGTAAAAGGCAGTAGCAGTTAATGATAATTAATCCAAAATAACGAGAGTATAAATTAGGCTGAAACCCACTTCTATTCGCACCATTAACAGAGTGGTTATCTCCCTTCTCATCTGAAAAATGAAAGAACATTATATTACTATTTCACACTGTAACTGTAATCAATGGTGAAATTCAAACTATCAAAAGTTTGCCATGAAAGTGCCCGGTTCTTCTAAATCGTAACTACCACACAATCAGGAGTTCGGAATAACAACTATATTTTACAAGGATAACAACATAGGTTATCACTTAAGGATCCTTTCTACCAGCTGGATCTTGGCCTTTCTTGATCGGATTATCCGTGCCTGGTTGGGTCAACTGGAATCATGGGTGAAGATTGCTCTCAAGTGCACCAGACTTTCACATACCGATCGAGATCGAAACCAAATGATGTCAGATTTGAAGTTGTAAAATGATGCCGCAACAAGTTAACTGTAAGAATGTTTTTAATGTTGTTACTTTAAATTACGTTACCTGGTTTCAATATGATGTCCCAAGATTTACTCTTTCCACCAGCGTTACAAATATATTCATCTTCCCCATTGTTATAGATCGAACCGTTTCTATAGCAATTACTGTCCATTATACAATAATCAGACTACAAAAAGAAAAAGTGGTAAAACTGATTTATAGTAATGTATCTTCCTTACAGTTCTACCCGATATGTTTGGACCGGAGCATCAGTTCCAGTTCGGAATCATATCAAGGGTCTAAATATAGAAAGTACACTAAAATGAGGACTCAAATGAAGATATTTAAGAATTCAATGTCAAAATTTTTTAATTAATTCAAGTGGTTAATTTAATTCATTAACTACCAGTTTGCTAATTCATCTAAAATGTAATTAGATTTGTCTGCGTTAAATGAAGAAGGATCATATCATCCTGTCAACAACTTGATAGAACGAGCCATCAAGTTTAGCCTGAGTGGTGTTACCCAACAGCATTTAGAAGGAAGGATACACAGAATTTGTCTTCCCAATCATGGCAAATAAGATTATATTTTCAACAGAAATAGACAGCACAATCTCTGCATATACTCTTATGGACCAAGTTTGAGTTTATAAATTGTATTTCGTTTAAAAGTCGTCATCTAATCAGCCAACTAACATTATAAATGACAAACTTTGATTGTAAAATAAACTTACACTAAAAACGCATTGTGTACTTTCTGTATCCATGCTGCAGTTCATACATTCTGTATTATATATAATAAAATTTAACTGTTGGCTGTAGTTCTCACCATTATTAGATACGGAGACTTTATAACCTGTCACAGTTTCATCAATAACTGGTACATCTATTGATCTTCTACGTTTTCTAGATGGTAATTTACATGTTACTTCTCCAATACTCTCAAATACTGCTGTTTTTACTATTACATTACCTCGTGGTGTTATTTTAACCTCTTTTACCTATTTGAAAAAAAGGCATCGATGTTTATAGTGGCAAAACTGATTGTACATCTCTGATACAATTAAAACCATAACCACGACCCCTCCAGTTTATTTTTCAATGACATTCATTGTATTTGAATCTTTGAATCTACCTTAGCATAAAAATCAAAACTTTCATCAACATATCAACGTGTTTAAAACTCGTCAACGCCTTTGTATTTTCACATTTAGACTTTTGCAATAGTCTCTATAACTATCTGCCTCGAACGCCATTCAACCTTTACAACGAGTGCAGAATATGGCTGCTAAATTGATCTTGGGTCTACCGAAATATGCCAGCACGACGGAGGCGTTAAAGGCTACACATTCTTCCAATACACTTCCATCTTCTGATGGTGAACACATGTTTAAATAATTTGGCTCCAAAAGATCTATCGGATCTCTTAACTCTAGATATTAATCCGTATTGTACAAGAACCTCTGCGTGTTTTAATCTTCGTGTACCAACAACAATATAAGACCGGATAGAGACTGGTCTAAAGACAGTCGTTTTATAGTTTTGAAATCTGATAAGTTATCTATCGGTTTACCTCAAAAGGATTAAGTTGACACTTGGTCTTTTCATGCTCAACAAATCTTCCACCAAAAACAGCCACTTCAGTACAATCGTCTACTAATAAATCACAATATCCTTCCGCTTCTAGATTGTGGGCTAATGGTGGTTCATTGAGAGATACTGCACAGTCGGATCCAATATACCCAGTGTTACAGATACACTTCCCTGTAGTAGATAATATTGAATTTTTAGTTTAGTTTACAATCTTTCCACTGGTTCCCCCAATGGAGTATCAACTCAAGACTACAGGTCCGACATAACATGGCTTCAAGATGATCATAGGCAAATTAAAAAAAAACGTTCAACTAATAGAAACTGAGCACAGTATTTTTTTCTCCTCGAAATATTTCACGTTTATATGTAAATCCATTAGTCCTACCTTTTGCACATCGTCCTTGATATGAACACTCTCCAGGGCAAGAAACTTCTTTAACTAACTCCAGAAGAGATTTACCATCTTCCACTTTTTCTTCTCTTAGAGTTTGATTCATTCTGGCTTCATATAGACATTGTGAACTAACGGTGGATATGGAAGACAGTGCAAAAGCTTCAGTTCCACTTAACTGAAAGCAAAATGTATTTTGAAGGGTCGTTCGTATCTCATAAACCTGTTATGACAAAATCTTGAGATAGGTTTTAGCTAAATGAGATATATGCAGATTGATATTGCGAGCAAAGTACAGATAGTACTACTGGAGCCCTTGACGTTGAATAAGCAACTAAGTTGATGATACTAGAAATGTGAAAGAAAATGCTATAATGAAAAAATTGGGAAACTGGCCAATAATTTTACAAAAGTACCTGTATATCTTGAACACAAGTCTTGATTCCAATGTTGATATCTAAGCCTTTCATTCCTTTACACCGATCAATAACTTTAGAATTATTAAATAAATCAGTACAGTATTCATCTGCTCGTTTTATTGTCCATCCATTCTTCCAACTTACATCCTACAAGTTTCAATATTTAGAAAAGAAAAACCATTGAAACATGTTCCTTTTTGGGCTACTATTATTTCGTAAAATGTCAATAATTGTCGCTTGAATTTAACAATTTAACAATAGCGCATAATAAATCAATGGCTATTTATTTTGGTAGACTTTTCAAACAACTATGTGGTTTATGTTTGATAGGCGTCTGTCAACGGCCAATTCCAACTTCCAAAGCAGTCACTTTATTCAAAAGTTGCGGAAATAATAGCTAGATTCTCATTGTTTATATTATCAGCTTAAAGCTACTGAGTCCAAAGACGTTAATAAACGCACTTTCCGGAACACATTACATCTCTTTCGATGAGTTCTAATGGCGGATATTATTTATTTAAACATCTATTTGATAACAAATAATTTCTGGGTGTTTTGTTTTATATTTTGCCATCCATTATCTGACAAAAATTTTATGCATTTCACATAATATTCTACGAAGTAGATTATCTTTTCAATAACAGACGCCCTTGCTGTATATGTGGAATTCGTGGACATTTATTGTGAGTTAATCGTATGAACTCGAGTCGAGGGAGTATGACGAATGGACACGATGAAAGTATCACAACTTTTAATATCTTACCCTTTTCAGCCGTTTGTGTCTTGTGATATTGGATTGCGAAAAACCTGGTACAGACCGTTTTCTTCGCAAAGGTGATATACACCTCTTTGTATGGAACATGGTATAATCTGTATCCTGTACACAAGGTGTGACACCATTGATGGGAGTACAGATGAGCTTTCCAACAATTTTAGTAGCATTATGGTCATTACAACGACAATGTTGAAATGTTCCCGAAGTATCTATCCCCTCAATAGAGTCATAGTCCTCTGGTATAAACATATTTTGTTCATTTTTAACTCTGAAAATTTCAGAA
>NW_008708332.1:46936-51624 GCF_000327385.1 Lottia gigantea
TTCAAAGTTGCGGAAATAATAGCTAGATTCTCATTGTTTATATTATCAGCTTAAAGCTACTGAGTCCAAAGACGTTAATAAACGCACTTTCCGGAACACATTACATCTCTTTCGATGAGTTCTAATGGCGGATATTATTTATTTAAACATCTATTTGATAACAAATAATTTCTGGGTGTTTTGTTTTATATTTTGCCATCCATTATCTGACAAAAATTTTATGCATTTCACATAATATTCTACGAAGTAGATTATCTTTTCAATAACAGACGCCCTTGCTGTATATGTGGAATTCGTGGACATTTATTGTGAGTTAATCGTATGAACTCGAGTCGAGGGAGTATGACGAATGGACACGATGAAAGTATCACAACTTTTAATATCTTACCCTTTTCAGCCGTTTGTGTCTTGTGATATTGGATTGCGAAAAACCTGGTACAGACCGTTTTCTTCGCAAAGGTGATATACACCTCTTTGTATGGAACATGGTATAATCTGTATCCTGTACACAAGGTGTGACACCATTGATGGGAGTACAGATGAGCTTTCCAACAATTTTAGTAGCATTATGGTCATTACAACGACAATGTTGAAATGTTCCCGAAGTATCTATCCCCTCAATAGAGTCATAGTCCTCTGGTATAAACATATTTTGTTCATTTTTAACTCTGAAAATTTCAGAAGAAACACGAGTCAATATCGGCAGGACGTCAGAAGTCTTTGATCATCAGTTCTCGTGGAATACAACCACAGTGTAGATTATTCATAATAACAGCCTGTAGTGCCCAGAATGCAAAGCGTGGACATGTAATCGTTATAAAATTAAGTTATCGCTTTTTCGTGCACATAGAAGACACATTATATGAATAAGGCAAGAAAGCAGTAGGCTTGGTCGAGAGGTTTTCAGCCGGATGATTTAAATTTTTGAATACATGGGAACAGTAGTTTATTGTGCCAGCGAGTCGCTCTCGTCTCAGTCATACTCACCTTATCAAGTCTTATCTACTAGAGAGAGCCTTAACCAGTCTGTGAGCACTACCAGGTCAGCCTGATAGTGAAAGACATTCAAACCTCTGCGATCATAGCACTTTGTCTTAAAGGGACAGTAAAGGAGTTTTCTATATTTTGTATGTGTATCTGGGACAATGAAAGCATCAATTTGTCTTTGGTTTTGTTTTATGACGTCACCCCGAAAAGATCTTATTATGTGATACAAGTAAAGTTATAAAACACGCAGTTTTAGTAGAATTGCAGGAACCACAGACGTCTGATTGAAAATTGGAATGATACAAATTGATGCTATCAGTGTCCCCGATACGCATATTTATTTTAGAAAACAATCCCTTTAACATTGTCTTAAGGAGAAGTTTGTTGCTTTCTTACAACAGGCTAAAATATACTTTGTTATAGATTTGTTTAAACTTTTTGTTTATTTTGAACCATTTAGTTTAACGTTTAGCTTTAAATGCCTCACCACTTCTGTGATATTTATTTTGTCGTGTTTTAATTAGTTTGGTTTGTATTAGATAAATTGTATGTATTTTCGGTGCTATTGCACCTTAATGCATTCCATTGTATTTCTTACCTCCACCGGTTTATAAATTGGATATCCTCTACCAAGTCATCATTCTTATTTAAGTGCGCGTTAATTTCTTTACATAGACCAGACGTTTTATCAACATCTCTTATTGATGGAAATATATCAATATCTAACAAATCATGGCCTCTATACTTTTTGAGAGAAATATTAATTTTCGTTCAACTAGGCAAATACATCTGAAAATGAAATGCATTAATTAGCACCAATATAACTAACTATGTACCAGTCAAAAATCTTGTTATGGATACCTTTACATGTTTACAAAACAAACCGTATAAAGACTATATGAAAGCGCGTTGATTGGCTGGTTTGAAGTCATTAATTACCTCGGTCACTACTATGAAGTTTTCTTGCTACATGAAACACGGAAGACATGTGTAATAGTATCGCACGTGTTAACGAGACATCGACCCCGGAATCAGAAACAAAATGGATTAGGGTGGTTAAACACAAAGTAAAAGATTATGATAGCTATGAAAACTTTTAAGTGTGCAAAATAACATTTTGTCGAGATGTCATTTTCATCGAAAACAATACGTTAAAGAATTCTGTATGTCTCTATACTAACACATATCACTATGATGCAGGTAGAAGAGGTTAGTTAACCGGAATGCCAGAATGTCCACCAATTGCTTCAAACAAGCAAGGTTAATAAATACCGTAATCGACATACCTGAAAATATGTTTCACGTCGTTTCCTGACATCCAAAATGTTTGCACCATCGTCACATAATATATAGTCAATATACCAGTAGCCTAGGTTACAGTGGTTGATCATAAAGGCAGTTCTTCCAACTCTTACTACAACACCACAATTACAATATGCCGTTCCCTTTCCTGAACAATCTTCTGTCTGGGTTTGAACCTTTTCAATTAGAATAAACTGTTTTAAAAAAAATAATAATGATATCAAACGCTGACTCCTTTTTCTACCCTTAATTGGGCGAATGACGAAAAGTGATATCATATACAACCAAATGAAAGGGCATTTGCCCACGCTAAACTGGCCCATCTGAACGACTAGACGATTTTCCGAATGCTCTCATCAAAGACCTGCATCAAAGACAGTGGAAACAGGGATATGCCGTTGATCGACTTTTTAAAATAAATGTTTTCATACCTCAACATTTCCCTCACTTTTATAAAACGTATAGGTACCCTGGAGTTGTAATTCGAGATTTCTACAATGAAAGTAAACGAGGGTAATGAAAACTTGAAACTTGAGGATAGTGATGACTACCAGGGTCAATTTTGATTAGAATAAAACGATAAGATTCTTATATCCACTGAAAGAGAGAAGACAAAAAATGACGGAACAGCACCAGATACATAAGACTTTGTATTGTCCCTATACAATGATATTTGTTAGCAGAGGCCTGGTAGCACGCTGTGTCTTTCTTAGGTTATATTAAACACAGTATTTGTCATGAGTCAATACCAACAACCTTACAGGAAAGGTGCAAATAGACAGATAACACATGTCCAAAACATGAGCATCATATATAATAATCACTCTGGTAGATAATGTATCTGCAATCACTTGCCAGTCATTGTTGTAACAGTAATTTCCGGGTGTTTAAAGCCACATTTCTCTCACCTTTTATTAAAATCACGAATATGAGGGTCGCCGGTAGCAGAGCATTTTCGGCCTTCAATCATGGTTGTATCCTTCTGTATATTGATCTGAAATAATCAATCGAAGGGTTTAGTCAACTTACGTTTACTTTTACACCATACTTACCATTAAAACATTGTAGACACTATTTTTAATATTAAAATATAGCTGTAATTATACCCAATCCGATCTGAGTAAAAAAAAGAAACAACACAAAAATAGACATTTTGAAATCTGGTTATAGCTATTTGTTGCCGTATTTCCATGTCTATTCTTGTTTATTTGTAACGGTAATGCAATAATTTATACCTTAATCATACATAATTAATATGAACAAAATTAAAAAGATGTTATCATTTTCGTGATGGATTCTAACCTACCGTAACCGGAGTAAGAAAATAATTAGCCCAGAGCGGTTGCGAAAAGTATGCGTCGTCGGTTCGAAGAAATATTTTCAGTTGTATAGAATCCTGACCGAATTCTTCAGTAGTTGTTGATGATATTTCTAAACTTCTGTTCACGTTCCAGTTTTTAGTCTTAATAATGACACCACAGCCACCATTTGCTACTGCTGTCGGTTGACACTGTTTTTCATTTTCCTCTACATTTGGTATATCAGCAGTAACAGATAGTTCACATCCCTCTTTCTCTCGACATCCAATTTCCACTGATGGTCTAATATAAATTGTCGCTGTTCCACCCTCGCTGATGGTTATCACACTGTTCCAGACCTAAAATAGCATACATAATACAAATATAACTATACAATAAAATCTAGTATATTTTGAATTTCAAATCTCATAAATATTCGCTTCTTTGACAATCACTTGACATTTGAGGATTAAGTAAAACGCGGTAGAAACATGTCAAAGTTTCAGACGATCAGTGGCAGCGCCATTGAGTATACAGAATGGGGTCACTTCACTTCACTTCATTTCTTAAACAATGAAATATATGATTTTAATAAGATTTAGATCAAAATGTTGTTTGAATGACCAAAACAATTCTACCTTGCAAACTTTTCTCGATGAATTTCCTCAGAGCTGCCAAATTTTGAATCTCAATCTCATCGGTTCTCCCCCGCCCACGGCCCCACTCCATTCAAGTCAGTCTGCCAGTCTAGGGAGGCTGAAGCCGCCACTACATGAGGCAACCCGTGAATTAGCTACATGAATTGCTATCAATTGTCATATAACAGTCTTCTGTAATACAGCAATGACTTTCAATACAATGATGCATCCTCACCTCAATTCCTATAAATTGACTAGGACTTCGTGACGGTAAGCCGGCTATAGGAGGTTGATGAGCAGTAAAACCAGGTCGAACTTCACATCGTAACTTGAAAAACATAAATAACATTGTAAGACTTTAACGACGAACTAGGGGCTGTAAAAAGGTTTCATAGTTTTCCTTTTTATTCCCTCATTATTTCATCTGATGACAACACGTGTAAATGTATTGAAACGTTTTTGC
>NW_008708332.1:52920-96409 GCF_000327385.1 Lottia gigantea
AAAAACAATCGCAGTCAAGAATGTGCCCTCTATAGTGTTTACAAGCAATTGTGGACGGACATTGGTGACGCCAATATACGCCCGCCATTTCATGTGGGCGTATAAAAATTTGGATAACGATTACATTCTGATTATGAAAACAAAAATGATTCGATATATATGAAGTTAATAACACTAAAGTCGAAATATTTCAGTATTTCCAAGAAAATGATTATGACATGTTGTCATTTATCATTGAAAAGAAAACCACGAGGTCATTATTAATCTGAAACTTCCAATTAAATTAGAGAATGCAAAAGCATATCAATTCTCTGATAGCTATTAACCACCAGGTTTGCTACCGATATAAGCATAGGTAGATTACGTGCTACACTGGAAATGTAAGGTCATACAAGATCAAGATAACGAGAAAGCCTTTAAAATTTGGAAAAAAAAACCACCAAAAAACGGAAATTTAATTTAAAAAAAAACTGTTCATGTTATAGATATATGTACAAGATTTTGATACAACTGTGTCACTTCCAGCTTGGATATAGTCTTATTTGGCGGATTTATAATTCGTTTTTTATTGACATCCCTGATATACATCAGAACTGATTTAATGAGACAGATTCTCGAACGGGAACAAATTGAATGTTGATGTCACATTTGTCTTTGTATGGGTAGGATGTTCAGATTCTGAATTTCAGATTGATCGATTTCAAATTTCTAGTTCCATTTTTTTTAATTAAAATTTTTTGAAGTTTTGATTTTTTTTAACTTTGATTTCAATAAACCATGTTATACAGAACATTTAAACGAAATCCCGGTACAACAAACTCCCCAGACACAGAGTTTTTGCTTTTGCATAGTTTGCAAGATGTCACTTTTGGATGTTACAAAAGAATACCGTCATATGTTCACTAAGAAATTTTCCTCTGTTGTAGATAAACGATCAAGCAAGATATGCAATATCATTTTCAGTTTTCCTACAGACGATAACTAGAGTAAAAATCATAATTCGAAAATCAATCGTAACAAATCAAGAAAATTGTTTATAAAAACAAAGAAAGGTTTACGTCCTACTTTTCTACACTTAACATGCTAGTAATCACTACAGTCAGAAATTTAAACATTAGCACAAAAAACTCGTAATTGAATTACATGATTCATAATAGGTCGTGATTTAATCAAAATGAAAATAGCACAACTAACCTTGTAAATATATGGGATATCTCGTACCACAATGTCCAGTACCCGGTGGCTCAGATGGTATTATGTGTTCCTCTATTCCGTACCAACCCGCTCGCATAAACCGGTCATTCAATTCCGTGGAGAGGTCATACGTGATTAATCTTTTATCAGGATGCGAAAACGGTGAGTGGAATTTACAGACTTCCGCAGCTAAAATAACAATTTAATAAAATAAATCAGAACACTATTAAATATTATCTTTCATATTTAAATTTACATCTTGGAACCTTTAACAGGTGGTATATCAATTAATTTTTTTTTTTCTAATATGGTCGCTTGGGTTGAGATCTAAGAACTGTTCACCTTGAGCACTGGGGAAAAAAAGATAACCTCACGGTATATTAATTTTGGACTTACCATTCTGACATGAAGCTGTATACCAAAGAGATAACCCAATACACGTAGAAAATAATTCCCACATGTTTAACGATCGACTCTGTGAAATAAAGAGACAAATCAAGTCCTGCTTCTTAAATATGTTTCTGTCCCGGAATGCGACACTTTCAACTTCTTGTCATGTGTTGGGTTAAACCAATATTCTTGTTCAATGACCGTGTGGGCTAATGAAGACGGGTAACGCCATGCAGGGTGCAATGAGATTTCCAACTATCAAGGCCTCTTTAACACGCACAGCACGTACGGGGCCTCGATTTAATGTCCCATCCGAATGACTAGACGTATTATCCAAGTCAGTCCTTCTTACCTGCATCACTGACATTGGGAACCCGGGTTGAAAAATGCCAGGATTGAACCCTGCTTAGCGAGCAAGCGTCTAACTCACTAAAGCCACCGCGACTCCCAAGCTAGTAATCCTACAATAACAAATGTAAATTTTCTTGGAAAAGTAATGATAGGCTTTCATCGCTAGTTTGTTGGTTCTTCGAACTTTGCCGATTATTTAAAAGTTAATTCGAATATATGTATTAAAATAGTACTTATAATAACTTTGAGCTGATAATTAATAAATTTTACTAATTTTACATTAAAACTATCTTTATACCCCCAAAATATTTCAACCAAAAAGCAAAAATTTTGAATGAAATTCAGTGAAGGTTTTTCTCTGTAAAAAGAAATTTTAAAGTCATAACGTGTGCTCGTTATATTTTAATATCATAATAATAAGTTAGTCTGGATAAACATAGTAAATTTCATCAGCCTCTCTGAGGTGAAGTTTCCACATGGATCTGGGTAATTCTCTCGTATTTCTTCCTCTCATGATGAGTCGGACAAATACTCCTCCAAGTTGTTGTTTGGTTTAGGCTAAAAGCTGATCGAGAGCCCTTATTTAACTCAATAGTAAAAGTTGTTTTTCTGATCACGTGACCATTGGGAATAGCCAACATGGCGACCGACACAAATATTTGTCGGCTTTGATTTAAAAATACTATAAAATTAATGTTTACCTAGGAATGTCGCTGATTGTTTTAGGGTAGTGTCTGAGCACAATGAATTTACGAATTTAGCTTTTATTTCCTAACATATGACCAGAGCCTCCCTTTAAGGAACTGACAAGAAGGCGCATAGTCTTACAGATGAGACGATTGGTGGGACGACTTGATCTACAGGTCCTACATATTTTAGATCAATTAACAGTTGGGGTTGGTTCGACAACGGTTGACTATCGTAAACGGAGAAGGTTGATGTAGCTATTGTGTCACCAAAATTATACTTCAAGTCGGTGTCTTTTTTATTAGCCAAGCAGAGATTATTTTATTTTAGTCGTCAGTTAAGTCACTGATTCGATCAGTTGACCTAAGCCCTCATCGACCATCTATTATACTCAATGTGTTTAATTTGACATCCTCGTTAAATAATTTACTCGTGACTAATTCAAACCAGTTTATCTATCTGCATTGCAGTTTCCGTTTTGTTCAATTGACACCATCCTTAATGAAATTTTTTGCAGGTCGAAAAGTTATTTTGCTCAAATTTGTGAAAACTATACACCAAAATCTAGAGAAATGTGCCCTTTAACCTTTAAACTAAAAGAATTCAGCCGATTATCTTTAATCCCCCAAAATATCCAAAAACATTACGTAAGGTTTTTATTACCGGTACATACATTCGTGCACAATTTATAAGGTTAATACTAATGTATATCATGTATGTGTGTTGCACAAAGAGCCCAACTGGCCTCCGAAGCCCAGAGAATCGACAGTCATTACTCTCAAAAATTCATTTAACGATATTCTTTGTTTTAATAGACTATGAAGGCTATAAAATGTCAACCGCACAATGACAAAAATATGGTGCCGCACGCGAAGCAGGCCATGCTTACTTTTTTCGAAACACCTAACGATACTTTGAGCGACTCCGCTATTACACAACTTCTACTATTGATTTTGCCATACTTTAGACGAGATTTTGATTAACGGAATTGTCTTGCTTGTACGGATTATGTATTTGAACACAATGCGATGCCGAAAATAGTTATTGTTACTTCATTAGAGAGGCCCACACACTAATTTATTAGATTGCAACCCGCAGACTGTGGGCGGATCATTCCGTTTATGATAATTTTGTTACAAAGTAATTAAGGGCGTATTTTATGAAACTTGTGGCTATGTCATCACTTATTAGTGAAATGGCAATAATAAATAAGTTTTCGATTTTTTGGAAAATGATTTTTGATCATGGTTGTTATTACATGAAATGGTGTTTTATATTTATGTTAAATGTCAAAATGTTACGGCCACAGACTTGATACTTTATAAATCGTGGAATGTCCCAACAGAAATAAATTCCATGGACTTACAAACGCTGCATTGTAATTATATTATGTCATTCTCATTGTGTCCGCTGCATGTTCTTCTTCACGATGTGAAACTTTTACCTGCATCTATTATTAC
The DNA here is from genome assembly GCF_000327385.1 of Lottia gigantea. Lineage (NCBI taxonomy): Eukaryota > Metazoa > Mollusca > Gastropoda > Lottiidae > Lottia > Lottia gigantea. The sequence continues at coordinate 57,003 of NW_008708332.1, forward strand.
CTTGATTTCAATAGTCCAAAGATTGACATGGTGAAGATGCTGTACGAACTAACAAATCTTGTATCATGTAGCTATTGAATGAAATACATGTATATCTCACTGACAAGTTAGTAATTGGTTATTTATGTATTTATGGGCCTGCTGTGAGGATGGAGGCAGTGAAGACAATTATGCTGATGATAATCAGTGCAGGAGTTCAAGCTACAGGTGGGTTAAATTTATATCTTGTTATGTCTTTATGAACAAAGTAGCGGCACCAGGGGGTACAAGGAGGACATTTGAAAAATAGTGCGTACTCAACTTCATTTCTAACAGTATGATTTTTTAAAAGCTTTTTTCCAAGAATACGTGTCAAAATGCACCAAATCAATCAAAAATTTTATTTGAGGAGAACTGTCCAATGCGCTCCACAGAACTGCTGCATTTTGAATCTAAACCTCTTCTGTTCTGAGTCAACAAGTATTACATTTTTTTATGTGTGGTTTTGTTTTAGTTGTTGTTGTTTTTTTTATTTTGAGTTTTTGTTTTAATGCCCTTTGTGGTATACTGCTGTGGTATGTAGTTTATATTTAGTTTATATTTTTGATTTAGATAACATAAATGGGTTTAGATTACAATTTAATACAAAATACAACAAGCATGAGATCCGGTGTCCTAAAACCAACTTTAATGTTGGTCTGTAGTATAAGATTTTCACTGCAATTAAGTAACATACACAAGAAAATATAAGGAAATTAACACTTGAACGAATTAGGCACATATTCAATTTACAAAATTTATTTTTGATTTTTTTTTTACACAAGGGAGGTTATCCTATTAAAATATTTTATGAATTGGTCTAAAGTAGTGAAATGATACCAAACAAAATCGGTACACGAGTGGATACGCGTGAGAACACTGTGAGAGTAGATTATACACTTCTTACTTCTATCTACTCGTATTAGATTGATATATTTTCTAAAGAATTTATATGTAATTTCAGCCCTTTTACAAGATGATCCATGTAACAACTATAAAATGTTATATGATGATGGTGGCCGGAGTATTAAATGTGACCTGTATTACTCTGAGTCCCATGATAGATTTATAGATGAAGGATGGAGAAGAGTCCAGCTACAGCCAACAGGAGAAGATCTTAATATGCCTACTCAATGTGTTCCTCATGGATATTGTGGCTCTCACAGTAATGTCTGGTTAAATGGTAAGAAAAGGAAATACCCCATAAAATTTTAAGTACTTATAACTCATGTCAATCATTTTACGTGATATAAAGTTTCGTAACTCTTAAGTCGCAACTTAACCCTCTGTATTGTTTATGGTATTGTATGTGGTATTTTGTTTTTATCATCATTGTCTATAGGTACCCATTAGAAGGATAAGGTTGATTAAGTATGTTTTATCATTTTGTCTATAGGTAGCCATCCTACAGTAGAAGATGGTAAAGTTGATAAAATGGGGGGATTAAGTATGTTTTATCATTTTGTCTATAGGTAGCCATCCTACAGTAGAAGATGGTATAGTTGATAGAATGGGATTAATTAAGTATGTTTTATCATTTTGTCTATAGGTAGCCATCCTACAGTAGAAGATGGTAAAGTTGATAGAATTGGGTGATTAAGTATGTTTTATCATTTTGTCTATAGGTACCCATCCTACAGTAGAAGATGGTATAGTTGATAGAATGGGATTAATTAAGTATGTTTTTTATCATGTCGTCTACAGGTAGCCATCCTACAGTAAAAGATGGTATAGTTGATAGAATGGGATTAATTAAGTATGTTTTATCATTTTGTCTATAGGTACCCATCCTACAGTAGAAGATGGTATAGTTGATAGAATAGGGTGTTTAAGTATGTTTTATCATGTTGTCTATAGGTACCCATCCTATAGTAGAAGATGGTATAGTTGATAAAATGGGGGATTAAGTATGTTTTATCATGTTGTCTATAGGTACCCATCCTACAGTAGAAGATGGTATAGTTGATAAAATGGGGGATTAAGTATGTTTTATCATATTGTCTATAGGTAGCCATCCTACAGTAGAAGATGGTATAGTTGATAGAATGGGATTAATTAAGTATGTTTTTTATCATGTCGTCTACAGGTAGCCATCCTACAGTGCAGAATGGTATAGTTGATAGAATGGGATTAATTAAGTATGTTTTATCATGTTGTCTATAGGTAGCCGTCCTACAGTAGAAGATGGTATAGTTGATAGAATGGGGGATTAAGTATGTTTTATCATGTTGTCTATAGGTAGCCATCCTACAGTAGAAGATGGTATAGTTGATAAAATGGGGGATTAAGTATGTTTTATCATGTTGTCTATAGGTAGCCATCCTACAGTAGAAGGTGGTATAGTTGATAAAATGGGGTGATTAAGTATGTTTTATCATTTTGTCTATAGGTAGCCGTCCTACAGTAGAAGATGGTATAGTTGATAGAATGGGGTGATTAAGTATGTTTTATCATTTTGTCTATAGGTAGCCGTCCTACAGTAGAAGGTGGTATAGTTGATAGAATGGGGTGATTAAGTATGTTTTATCATGTTATCTATAGGTACCCATCCTACAGTAGAAGATGGTATAGTTAATAGAATGGGATGTCTAAGTATGTTTTCATCTTGTTGTAAAGCCAAGTATCCGATAAAGATTAAAAATTGTTCTGACTACAATGTTTATAATTTAAAGAGAACTTTTGGTAGTGATGAACGTTACTGTTTTGGTAAGCGAAAATCACAACTTATATGTACCTTGATAATATATTTTATGTGTAATAGTCTAATTATCTAGATTATCATTGGCAGAATAGGCACCCCAACGAATTATGTCAGCCTCATTAGTTGCATTGATTACCACGAGCTACAGTTTCGACATTTTTAAAATTGGGTAGTTACAGTAGGTTCCATTAGATCAAATACCAGCTATATTAGAAGTTCCATTACAGTAGATTGTGACAACTATCTAATTACAGGTTTCGAGTTGACATCGAAAATGTATTGTTTTCAGTTATATTTATTTTTTTTTAAATGTTGTCTCAGTACCTGGCAATAACTGTAAAGGTTAAAAATATTGGACATCAGTAAACACATAACCGACCTCTTGAACAGACTCAAAATATATCGCAGGTCATCACACTCCAACCCGAGTTCTAATTGCAATTATTTCGTTTTAACAATTTCTTCATTACCTTTGCAGTCTATGCAAATTCCTGAGTGTTTAGCCGCCAGCTTTGAAAATGCAAAAAATCAGACAATTAATGCAGGGGCATTTTCAACGTCTTATTTAATGTTTTTGTAATGTGCTTGTCACAAATATGTGATTTTAATATTTATGTGGACTCATGTTTCAGTTCTTATATACTGAGCGAAAAGATTTGAACAGAATTATAATGTACAAATTGAGACATATATAAAATATAATGCGTAAACAAAGTTTGGAAAAAATAAAAAGTAATTAGACCCGATAACTAGGAGTGGACTATGTATCCAGATCAACAGGTTTTTGTGTGTCAATCAAGTCATAAACATATTCTACAATTTGGACACACCACAATCAACGATGTAACTGTTACAAATGTGGTTAGGGCGTGGTCATTAAACTGTTGACAAGAATATGAATACATGTTGTTTGATATGTTAAATATCCCGGTCCATCAAAGACATTACTACTACCTTTCCCAACATGTCCAGTCTATTTCCATGTATGATATTTGAACTGTAGATGCAAAAGACGTAGTAGTGCTCGGAAGCTGGCAAACAGGTCTAATGTGTTTTTTTATTTCTGTCCTTGACAATGTCCAATAATTAACGTTATTATGTAACCTCAAATTGTCTGTTTTTCAGGAGAAGCTGTTTGTTTCTATGCAGCCGTCGAGCGTATCTTACACTTCTTTCAGAAGCTGCGAAATACTAATGAAGATTAATTTATCATAAAAAAATAGATCACGATTTGTTTAAAACAAAATAAAGACATCCTTAAATAAAAATATTCTTTCTCTAATTTTATTTTGTCATAAATTATTTCACAAAACACCAACTTGCCAGACATTACTTTAGAAACGTTGTGTGGCTTGTTATTAAAGAAATGTTCAAATATTATGGTCATAAGTTGTAGTAACTTACGAAAGCCGGGGCGGGACATTCCAACTTCCACTCTCTTTTTTTCATTCCGACTTCCAATTTTTTTTTTTGCTTCCGAGTACCGAATACCAATTGTTTTTTCTTTCAACTTCATTAACTTTTCACATGTATTGGCCTACATATAATCTTTTCGTCGGAACAAACTTTTGAAATATCATAAATATTTGAATATGCTCATAATAGGAAGATATGCTCGCTTTCCCCACACTACAGAAATAATTAGACCCAACAATTCGACAAAAAAAAAATGTCCGGCACATGGAATGAAATATCGAAGCTCTTGCAAATAATCCATGCCTCTTCCCATCCCCAATTCATGCTCTCATTGCCTGTACACAAATCCCAGTGACTGGGGCATTAGGCTACTGCTTTGCTTTGTTGATGAATATGTTTTAATATGTCTTTTTTTTAAATTTTTATTGGAAACACGGTGAATCAAATCGCTTAAGTCAAGTCGATGTTGTATTGGTACCGCATGCCTGTTACAGTCACTGCATTCTTTCATGTTACACATAAGCGTTTTAAACATTTTATTTTTAAGTGTCATCTATCCAGATGATATCAGGTGTCCTGGTTCCTTACTTTTTGAATTCTTTGTGTGATATTAATGCAAAATAATGCTAAAAGTTGGTACCCTTGTTCCTCTCTAGCCTGACTATCCCGGCACAGTTAAACCTTCGGATTTTGAATTCGATTTAACCTGGTCAGGTTGAAGGTATGCAAACGGGTTTTAGTCGTACATATATATAGATAGGAAAATAAACTTGATACTTCGTGTGACATAAACTGTACATTGCAACAAGTTAAAGATACATCAACAGTTAGAAATAAAAAAAAGCAGGTTATCCAGGCACAATTTTCTCCATGACAGACTGCATGACGCAGCACCACGAGCCCAATCAGGTGCAAGAAAGTATAGAACATAACTTTCGTACACCGGAATTAAAATGATATGCATTAAGGTGCACGAGCAATCAAAACGTCCTATAAAGCACCTAACTAGTGAGATTTAGACATATTGAATTAAAATAGCACAAAATCAAAATACAAAACATAGATAAAGCAATATCACAGAACGAACACCATAAAGTGGTGGTAATAAACAATGATAAAAAGCAGTCAATACACCACAACCCGAACCCGAAAGCAAAAAAAAAAAAAACAACTTTGAAATAGGAAGTAAAAAAAATATGTACATTTCTTAAAGATCAAGCAAATCAGACCACTGTAGTAATAAGTTAATGTACATTGTTGGTGTTGCTTCCCTTTAATTGTAATGTTCATACCAACAAGAGTTGTTTCCCTTCAATTTTTAATAAACATGGCTACCAAAACAACATGTGGGTTTTGACTCATTAAGTTCCAGATTTTGCCAAATCCGTTTACCATTGTAGTAATAAGATAGCTTGCCAGGCAAGGTAATATACGCCCACTGGCAGCTTTAATTTTAAATAAAATATTTAGCAGTACAGTAACAATCATCAGTATGAAATATTCAACATTCAGTCATACACTTCTTTTGAACTCTTTAGGGCGATACTGAATTATATTGAGTATGAGTTATTGCCCATGTTCTTGAAAACGTGTTCAATTTTTAGTAGGGCTGTGTATTGCGACTGAAAATCGTATTACGATATATTGCGATACATCTCCCTGTATTGTAATGCGTATTGCGATACATCTCCCTGTATTGTAATGCGTATTGCGATACATCTCCCTATATTGTAATGCGTATTGCGATACATCTCCCTGTATTGTAATGCGTATTGCAATACACCTCCCTGTATTGTAATGCGTATTGCGATACATCTCCCTGTATTGTAATGCGTATTGCGATACATCTCCCTGTATTGTAATGCGTATTGCGATACATCTCCCTGTATTGTAATGCGTATTGCGATACATCTCCCTGTATTGTAATGCGTATTGCGATACATCTCCCTGTATTGTAATGCGTATTGCGATATATTGCTAAACGTCGTTCAGTTGATATTTCGGCTTTTTATCCCAATTTGTGAGCAACTGAAGTTATGTTATGCATACCATCCTTTTTATACGCCCACATGAAATGGGGGGCGTATATTGCCGTCACCTCATTCCGTCCGTCCACAATTGCTCGTAAACACTCTACAAGGCACAATTCTTGACTGATTTCGATGAAACTTGGTATGGTTGTTTGTAATCTCCCAAGGATGAACCCTATTGAAAATCAGACGAATCGAAAAATATTTACTATGAGTTATTGCCCTTGTTCTTGAAACGCTCGTAAGCACTCGAGAAGGTGCAATTCATGACGGATTTTGATGAAACTTGGAATGAGTGTTCGTTATCGCCCAAGGATAAACCCTATCGAAAATCAGAAAAATTGAAAAATATTTAGTATGAGTTATTGCCCTTGTTCTTGAAAACACGTTCAATTTTAGCTTGTAAAGTCTCTAGAAGACATAATTCTTGATGGATTTTGACGAAACTTGGTGTGAGTGTTTGTAATCACCCAAGGATAAACTCTATCGAAAATCAGAAAAATTGAAAACATTTAGTATTAGTTATTGCCCTTGTTCTTGAAAACGCGTTCAATTTTTAGTTCGTAAACACTCTAGAAGGCACAATTATTGACGGATTGTGACGAAACTTGGCATGAGTGTTGGTTATATCCCATGGATAAACCGTGTTGAAAAACAGAAAAATTGAAAAATATTTCGTATGAGTTATTGCCCTTGTTCTTCAAACTCGTTAAAATTTTAGCTTGTAAACACTCTAGAAGGGACAATTCTTGACGGATTTTGACGAAACTTGGCATGAGTGTTTGTTATAACCCAAGGGTAAACCCTATTGAAAATCAGAAAAATCAAAAAATATTTAGTATGAGTTATTGCCCTTGCTATTTGAAAACGCGTTCAATTTTTAGCACGTAATCACTTTGATGAAACTTGGTGTGAATGTTCGTAATCACCAAAGGATGAACCCTATTGAAAATCAGAAGAATTGACAAATATTTAGTATGAGTTTTTGCCCTTGTTCTTGAAACCGCTTTCAAATTTAGCTCTTAAAAACTAAAAGGCATGATTCTTTCTGGATTTTGACAAAACTTGGTTTTATTATTCAGTCCTGAAGATTGAATATTTGCCTTCTAGAGTTTTCACGAGCTAAAGATTGAACACGTTTTCACTAGGGCATTTACTCATACTCAATATTATTCAGTGTTGTGCTTAAGAGTTCAAAAGAAGTGTATGACTGAAGGTTGAATATTTCATACTGGTGACTGTTACTGTACTGCTAAATATTTATGTTCAAAATCAAAGCTTAGTCTAAGCATTTATTATATGTTAACATGTATGGAATATTGGTGCACCCTAGTTAATATGCCAATAGAACGATATCCTAAGCAAGTGTACTTGATGTTAAAAAGTTCAGATCAAAATCTTGGTCGCACTACTTGGATAACGCATATGAGAATGTTATTGTTTTCGCTTGGTTTCGGCTTTATATTTTATGTTGAAAACATTGGCAATGTTAATCATTTCTTACAGTCAGTAAAATTAAGACTAAGTGATATTGATATTCAGGAGTGGTCAGCTAAGGTTATGTCACACGATAGTCTCACTGAATATAATTCTTTTAAATTTGAATTAAACCAGGAATGTTATTTGACATGTCATATTAGTATAAAATTGAGGAGAAATATCACCAGACTGCGTTTAAACCTACTACCCCTTTCAGAAAATCTCTATAAGAGAGGTGTTTGTAAGACCCCGATATGCCAGTTATGTAACTGTGGTAATGAGGATGTTTATCATTTTATGTTCACATGCAAAAATTTGTGTAATTTAAGAGTTCGATTTCTTCCGTCAAAATACATCAAAGATCACCATGACACGAACCTTCTATCAAGCATATGCACCTCAGAAAATAGAGCGTTATTAGTGTCAGTTGCTAGGTATATAGAGGCAGCTTTGCTGTTTAGAAGCTCTTGATTAGAGCTAATTATCGTTGTTTGTTCGCCCCCTTCCCCCATCTTGTCTTTGTTATTATTTATCAATATATTTATTTCTACACAAGTTATATACCTATGATATTTATATATTGTAATCATTAATGTATTATGGGTGAATGACCTTATATCACTGAATAGGAGCCGCGCTGGCTCAGTGAGTTAGACGCTTGCTCGCTAACCCAGGGTTCAATCCCGGCATAAGTCGAGATAATACCTTCGGATTTTTCAACCCCGTTTCCCCCTGTCAGTGATGTAGGTAAGAAGGGCTGACATGGAAAAAGCGTCTAGTCGTTCGGATGGGACAATAAACCGAGGTCCCGTGTGCTACAGGCTGTGCACGTTAAAGATCCCTCAGTTGGAAATCGAAAAAGAGCAGGCTAATGCCGCTGTCCTGGCAAAACTTCCCTCATGACACCCTGCATGGCGATGCCCGTCTTCATTAGCCCACAAGGTGCAGAAGAGTAGGACGTAAAACTCCATTCATTTCATTTCATTTATATCACTGAATAAAGATATTATTATTATAATTAACAATTTCACCAAGTTTCCTCAAAATCCGTCAAGAATTGTGCCTTCTAGAGTGATTATGAGGTAAAAAATGAACGAGTTTTGGAGAACAAGGGCAATAACTCATACTAAATGACGATTTTCGACAATTTTATTACCTAATTGTTTATCACTATCAGCTTTGACAGCAGTTAACCAATCAGGAATGGTGACGAATGAGATAAAGAATTGAGGACAAGAACAGGTCTCAAGATATATATTCCTTCCAGTAACTATGACGAAATATTTCAAGAACATTAAATATGAATATACTTCATTTATTTGTTTGCAGTAAAGTTCATCATAAACCAAATCTCTCCGGTGTTCAAGGTGTGGGCATGCTAATGTTCCTGGTCGGCGATTTTTGTCACCGATTTGAGTTTTCAAGAGTTTCACCGCATACGAGGAGACAAACTCCAATCGGTCGTTTTCCACCATGTCGATAATCACGTGCGGAGAATACAATTGAAAGGAAAATGAATCTGATTGGATGATGACAGCCTGTCTTGCCGTGAAATCACCGGCGACAAAACTCGCAGATCGAGACCGTTCGTATGCCCGCACCTTAACATGACTCCACGTAACGATTTTCATGATTTGCTATTAAACATTGTCCAAGAGTTGCACATTAGGATGAAGAAGAAAATCTGATTGCTGTCCATCACAGCAACTGACAATAATTAAGACATTTACAAATAAATACACAACTGGAATCAGAGTTTATTTCTATATTGCTAAATACCTTACATAGACTGTTAAGGTGTCTTACAAACATTATAAAGTATTTCTGTTTTAACCAAAGATCTTTAAATTGTCTTAAATCGAAAAGTACACAACACATGTTATAAATTTAAGTTACATTACATGTCATCTATTTACACCAGATGGAATTTCGTAACGTGTAATGTACGATCGTTCCTCTTTCCAACAATAATGCATAAATAAATTCTTTTAAAATATTAATATTTTTGCTGCCCAAATCTTAACTTCTTATGTATTTGTCCAACATCGGTGTGGTTTTCATAATCCGAATGTACTCGTTATTCTTTAGGATATGTGCCATGAACGGCTCAAAACAATATCTTAAATCATTAAATTTGGCTAAAAAAAAAATATTTTGTCAATATGAAGGATTAATTTGACTGACAGCTGGTCATTTGACCCTTTCAAATCTCATTAGTCATGCTCAAAAAAATGAATTTGGTGCAAGCAAAGAGCTACAATTTAATTATTACGTTAGCATTACAACAATAACAATACTTGGTCAAATAAGGATACTACAAAGTAATAAGGCCTCTTGATGTGAACTTTTCACACCTAGTTGTGAAATCAGTGGGCCAAAATGTGTTTTATTTTGTGCACTACTTGAAACGTACCCCCATTTCAAGCTGTGAATTGTAGCAAGTTACTCAATCGTTGTAATTGGGAATATTGGGAATAAGTAATATTTCATTGGCAAATTTGCTTCATACGTGACCTTATTATCTTCACAATAACATACTTGTTAATTTTCTATTGTAATGTTTCTACTGCTGGATTGACTATACAACCCCAGACAGTATTATACGGACCATCAAGTCAGACAATCATATTTTCAACAACATTGTTTTTCTAAAACATTGATTTGTTTCTAGTTTTACGTTTTAACAATACTTTTGGACATTTTGTAAATTACATTCAACAAACTAAGAGAAGATAACTACTGAATAAACGTGTTGCATCGGAGTTCCAACGTTTTTTAATTTGAAATTTATGGAGAATGTCATATTATGACATCTTTTCTAAGATACAATCGTTGCAATTATAAATTTTTTGACGGACAAATATGGGAAAAGTTGTGCAATTGCTTGCGGTGAAAACTAGAAATGTTCCACATAGTGATGCAAGATCAAATATTTCATTTTCAAAAGCTGCCATGAGCCACAGACACTATGCAGAGTATCTCAGCCTATGAAATTTAGTGTCACTAAGGAAATTTAGTATCACATTTAGAAACCATAGTTTGTATTATTCTGTAATTTCTTTCTCTTTCTCAAATATATTCGCAGACGGCAGTGGCAGCCATCTTTGTACTTGAATACGATTTAGATTATCTGGTCTTTCCAATACTGGTAAGCTTACCTTACACCATTAACAATTCAATATAATAACAATCAAAGCAATTACTGTATTTGATTAGACTTTTTTCTATAGTTATTAAAACTGAAATATAATCTTCTAAAACATATAAAAAATATGGCCTTGTCATCAGTTCATTATTATACAGTAAACCCTTATTCTGTGCTTTGCAATTTAATATCGTGTTCCACGCGGTATTTTATACCTCACTGAGAGGTTTTAAAAAATGAAAGATAATAAATACAAACATAAAGAATACTCCTTTTGCGCTGAAAATGAAAATCCGATTTAGACAGTTCTATTAATTATAATAAACCTTCTTGTTGCTGTTTGGCAATGTCTAATGACCATATTCGGTTACATCCAAGAAATATAGATCCAGATCCTTGAGTAACTTTATAATCTACACAAAAATCTACACCAAAATCTAGAGCAATGTTCCCTAATCCCGACTGAAAATTTTACCATAACGTATTATGTCGTTAATGGTAGAACGCCAAATTCATATAAAAGGTTTACGACAACATTTTAACGTCAATAATGATGTTATTTGGTTGGTGTTGAAAAACTAATGTACGAATTTTAGTAAACTAAACTACTACTTAATCTCAGTATTGAATCACATCTTTTGAAACAAATTCAGGTTGAAGTGTGTACATAGAAGTAAGAAGTAAGTAGCATTTTTTAAAAATATGTATCGCCAGTATTGGTGTTTGTGGTTTTGTATTGTCGTAGGTCATAGTTTGTAATACAAACTGTAATTATCTCCCTTGCTTTCATTCTCCATGATTGTTATTTAATAAACGTTCTCTAAATGCTCTATATGTCTCCGTGTTTGCCGTGCCATATAAAGAGTCAACTAACAGTTAAACTGGCGTATGAAGTTTTTTTTTGTAAAACTGTTGCATACTACCCCTTTTAGCATAAAGCTTTGCATAAGGTGAAGGTATATGCCGACTAAAACGAAAATGTTTTCGACAAACCTGAAATCATTTATACAGTTAATAGCTCATCTCCGGATGTTTGGTATTCAGGTCTGCTGTTTGCTAGCTGACTTCCTCCTTCGACATGCTGAAACGTTCGCTAGCTGATATTTTTATGTACTCGTCGTTGAAACAAGTCTAAGAGCAAACAAAATTCGGTGGCCTGGACAACAAATATTCGGTCAAAAACAAACAGTTCCGCTTTTAAGACATGTTAATATAATCGTCTGTCAGTTGGAAAGCACACCTCGTTACACTTACATATAACATACACAACAGTTGATTGAATATTGTGTTAAAACTTAGCAAATCAGCCAATGATAAAAAAAAAACTGGTTGCGGCTCTCGCTTGATCATATAACAGTTGGTAAGGTGAGTATGACAAAGTTAAAAGCGACACAAAACACCTTCATTCCTCCTGTTGGCACAATAGGAGTTGGGTTAGTCTACCTAGAGAGGCTAAAAGGCAGAAAATCGTCGCCTATCGCATCATATTTTTGCTGTCAACGATGTTAGATTTTTAGGCATTGAGAGGAGCATGACCAAAGCATGGCAATATTTGTGTAACGAAGAACCACCAGAAGAATAAGCATGATTTGTTTCGCATGGTTACTACAACATTAAAGCTTAAATGAAATGGTCTATCAATATAATTTTTAAAATTTATAAATGAAATACTTCAGTAAATACCACAAAAAGACGCATGGAGGCACACCACAGCAATATATACTGACAGTCGGGCTGATCAATTGAAAACTGTTATTAAATAACTTAATTCATCTAAGAGAAACTTGAAGATTTAGAGAATAAGGACAGGTAGTATTTTGGAGGTAGTGTTCGACATCCAGAAAATCAAAATTAAGGTATATTTTTAGCAATAATTCACATAGGGTTGAAGTACTACATGCCCAAATCCAGAAAGTCAAAATTAAGGTACATTTTGTTGCAAAAATTCACATAGGGGTAGAAAGACAATAGAAGCCGTCAATCACTCGGGCACTTTTGTTATGTTTTCTCTAGTAAAGCTCGGGAAAGGTTCGAAATAGAGTAAATATACAAGATCGATGTCTAGAATAAGTATACAAAGTTCCTTACGTAAGTATAAAATATTCACTATTAGAGTAAGATCTACTAATAACTAGGGTAAATATACAAAATTCCTTTGGGAAGAATGCAAGACCCACTATTAGATTCAAATGTAAGACAGAAAATGTCTAGAATAGATATACAGAATTACTTTCAAAAGTAAATATAAAAGATTCACTAATACAGTAAATACAAGATCCACAGCTAGGTTAAATATACAAGATCCACAACTAGGTTTAATATACAAGATGCACATCTAGGTTAAATTACAAGATTCATAACTAGGTTAAATATACAAGATGCACATCAAGGGTAAATATACAAGATACACATCTATGGTAAAATACAAGATTCATAACTAGGGTAAATATACAAGATGCACAACTAGGTTAAATATACAAGATGCACATCTAGGGTAAAATACAAGATTCATAACTAGGTTAAATATACAAGATGCACATCAAGGGTAAATATACAAGATCCACAACTAGGTTAAATATACAAGATGCACATCTAGGGTAAAATACAAGATACATAACTAGGTTAAATATACAAGATGCACATCTAGGGTAAATATACAAGATACACAACTAGGTTAAATATACAGGATGCACATCTAGGGTAAAATACAAGATTCATAACTAGGTTAAATATACAAGATGCACATCTAGGTTAAATACAAGATTCATAACTAGGTTAAATATACAAGATGCACATCAAGGGTAAATATACAAGATGCACATCTAGGGTAAATATACAAGATCCACAACTAGGTTAAATATACAAGATGCACATCTAGGTTAAAATACAAGATTCATAACTAGGTTAAATATACAAGATGCACATCTAGGGTAAATATACAAGATACACAATTAGGGTAAATATACAGGATCGACGACTTAGACAGATCTCTAAGGTTCCCCTCTAAGATACGAGGTCCACAACAAAGGTTGCAGACAGCAATCTTAGACGAAAAGCCCTCATTTATATAACCTCAAGGAACATCAACATAATGGGATTCAGAACCCAAGTTAAAGTTTGAATCTCGGTATACGACATGATCACGTTTGTAGATGTTTTCAGGTAGATCGTATATATTAGGCGGTCTGACTTGATTTCTCCTGACCATTTTCGATATTCTGAAGCAGACTATAACCAGAATGAATAATGTAAAGACAAATCCTGAACTCCAACCTACTGTTGACCAGATACCAGTTTCAACAGCATCTTCTATGTCAGCATCTTCTAATACATCTTCTACTACATCATCTACTACAACAGCTTCTTCATAAACAGATCCAGGCAAGACGACCAATTTGCTGAAAGTTTTGTCAGGACAAGGACAAAAGTAGGGTTTCAAAGGATAAACTATTTTCGACAACTGTGACGTAATGTTTCTGAAATAATAAAAAAGGTATATAATAACGACATGTTACGTCCGATGTTTCTGCTCATTGTATTCACGTAGGAACCAGGCATGACATTCAATGTTGTTATGATATGTCGTTACATAGTTTTACATAAACATTACAATTACAGAACTTAATGATGGCGTTGTGGGGTTAATTCACCATTCCCTAAATAGTAAACATTTCTACCTGTGATAGTAATAATACATTGTTCCATGAAATAAAACATAACTTGCAAATTTTATCAACGATTGTCTGTTCTGTAGGTTAAAATTGGTTCTAAAATCCATATTGCCGACACTGGTCCAATAAACCTTTCCTACTGAAATATAGAAAGCACGAACGACTGCTACTGAACTCATATATTTTAAATATTTTATAAATATTTTATAAAGTGACGCAATATAACCCGACTAACGTTATGTACATAAAATACGCTAGGAGAGACCACCATAGAAATAATTCCATGCATACTGGATGCAATCTGTTTGTTACGTAGAGGCCAAACGCGTTCCATATACTAATAATGATATAAATAAAAAGCTAAGAATTGAGTCGCATTAGCGTGTGAACATTTGATATCATAATCAGGAATGTTACCCGCAAAGTCATTCAAGTCAACAGATTCAAACCGCGGTTCGCTATTATCGGGGGTTGATTTGAGCCTTTAATATATGTAAATAGTCTCTAGGGTAAATCTTGATTGGCAAAACCTGAACAGGTTTCGTCCGTTCCAATGGCTGATTCTCAAGAAAAGACAGTCGTCATTTTAACCTTGCAATACAGATAATTCTAGTCACACATGCTAAGCTCAAATTTCAACGGTGAACTGTAAATACTATAATGTATATGTTTAACAATATGGGTAGGTTATTTGGTAGATGGTAAAATCGCAGGCTAAAGATACAAATTTCATCAGGCATTCGAGGTCCATAGGATGAGGCATTCAAGCAACATCTTTTAACACACTTACTTACCTAAAGATAATTGTTAGTCTAAATATATCGATACCAAAACTATTAAATATAGTACGCTGAAACTTTCAGTGCGGATTTTCGTGGTGTAACACTGCTGAATTGATTTATCAAGCTTATCAAAGAGTAACATGATCTATTTTACTGCTGTATGTATGTTTCAGTAATTTAGTTTATCCTTTAATTCCTTTTATCAATACCTACTTACGTTGTACATTCAGCGGAGCCCAGTCTTCAGGAAGATCTTGAACAACAATCTGATTTATATTAGAGTTTATTAGATATCTGCTTATTTGGTTATATCTTGGGCCGGACCAATACAAACTGGAAAACAATAGTTCGAGGTAGTATTATAAGCTTCTTAATCAAGGCAGTATGCAGACAGATATAATAAAGTAATCGTGTCCTTTGGATTTAACAATGTCATTTCGTCATAAACGAGTCTGTTGGTATATAACCTTGACAACCTTCCCGATAACATTAGCCAATCAAGTTCCAAGTGACGTCTGGTTCAATAACGTTCGAATCCTCGAATTAGTGACCTCAAATGCAAGTGGGGGTTGTTCGAAACGTTTCGAGAAATTCGTGTCCACTTTGGTTCTCAATGATCGTGTCAAAGCCCTTGCAGATGCTCCTTTCATTTTAGTATGCAACAAGAAGGACAAAGGGGACAACAAGAAGCTTGTGTTATTTTAGAGTAGGAAAAACTGTATTATTTAGTAGTCTGCTAGTGTTTCAGTGTTGCAGATAATTTCTGAACGATGCTAGTAAGTCTCATTTTATTCCAGCTGCACTAAGCTTAAAACAGAGTTTCATCTTACCAAACACTATTAAAGGCTTTGATTATGTCGCAGAACACCGTCCTTATATATGATCTTTGATCGATAGCTTTATGATACAGGAGCGGAAATTTTTCTTGTAGACCAGTTGAACAACTGATACAATTAACAAATTACATAGCACTTACCTGGCTTCGTTACCATAATAATCAATACTTAGAATTGAATTTGAAGGGTAAAATTCAGTTACTTTTACATCTTTTAAACGAAAGAGTTGTCTGTTGGTCTTTAAATCAAATTTCATTAAACCCCAATTCTTTTCAGCAAATATTATCTGACCATCGTGAACTCTGAAGACCATGATACCTAATCTATACAGAGCCACAGCACGCTGAAATAATACTAAAAGAAAAAGGTAAATCAGTTGATAAGATGTCCAATGGAAAATATTCTCCATTGGACATCTTTGTCGAAATAAATAAACCAAGTGTCAACTATCCAAACCGCAAAACGATATCCAAAACTCAAAACAACATATTGGCGAAACATTGATATGAAAAACCATGTTTTAACTTGGTCCTTCAACAAAATGACAGAAACAGACATGTTATATTATGCGATTAGGTCAAGATGACGGCCATTAAATGTCTGAAGGAGTCGGTGTGGTAAATACCCCATGGTTAAAGATATGTCCTCTTATTTTCATTTATGAAAATGAAAATGCTAATACTTATATGAATAGAACGCAGAGGTGTTCTAATAACCATTATACCAATAATACTATTTTGTCTCACATGTCCATAATTAATTCACAATTAGCTTAATTAGAAGAGAATTACCATCAGAATTCCAATGAGTGACCGATCAAGAAAGATCAAAAAGTCTTTTTTGCTTATCCAGACTGTACATACATGGACATTTATGATTGGTTAAAACTCTTGATTATATGCAAAAAGAACATAATGATATGATTAAGAATACACGATAATTCTTTAGAAACACTAATTAATCAAATAGTATACATAATTTGACACTATAAAATAAGGAAACCCATCTTTAAGCATTTTCGGGTGTCAATTTTGGTCTTGAATAAAAATTTCACCGTTGACATAGTGCTCATTACATCAAATGTTGAGCGATATAGGAATATTAAAACAGTTTAGCTATCAATGGACCAAGATGTTTTGTAATAATATTGTTCAATTTAAGTTGCCAAATGTGTTTTGAATGTTCAGTAGCATTTTCATATTTTTGATTGCACATGAATGTACAATATTTGTTTAAACGTGATTCCAGTCAGTAAAAGATATGTTTTACGATCATTTGTGTCAGTGTTTGTGACTTCAGCCATGTATATATCATTATTATTAGTTTTGCATTCACCATGTAGTGGACATGACTCTTTGTTCCTATAGTTACATGATTTAGATGTGTATGAAGTTTTGAATATTTAGGGAAGTGTTTTGGTGCAAGAATTTATGACCAATAATTGTAGGAACATCTTTACTGAATGAAAGTTTTAACCGGGTTACGTTACGTTTTCTATATTGTTTGGATCTGTTGGTATATGACAATCTTTCCGAAAAGCAGCTCGGCAAGGCAACGGCAGAAAAAAAACTGACCTACACTATTTAGAATTACGGTGAACATAGTTTATGTCGGGCCAGCATCTTTTGTTGATTTAATTGTGTTTTTCTAATATCAATTTCACCAGAAACGACCATAAAACGATCAGCAAAACGACCAGAAAAAGACCTCGAACTATTTTGCAATGAATTCTAAGCATGCTTTGTTAGGACAAACAAATGATTAATTGGGGTGATTAAATCTGATAAAATGCTCCTTCTTTGACTTTGGCTCAACAAAAAGTTCAAACCATAGCCACACTCGAAGGAACAAATTTACTGGAAATAAAAACCACATAAATATGAATAAACCGACTACTCCAACAGGTCATTTTGAGTCTTGATATTCGCGAATTAGAACACACGTTTTTAAAACACTGGCTGCAATAAAAAGTTAGAATGTTCTTATTGTGTATGCTGAAACGATACAGTAAATAAATCTTGTCATTTTTCAACATGAAATTTTGTGTCTATATCTATAGTATGCAAATGTTTAGCCACCCACCCCACTGTGTCGAGTTAAATCGTGAATTTAAGTAAGCGATCCATATTATTTATTTTTAAATTGAGTGGAGTGGAGATTATGTCGCTGACTGCATTTTCGACTTACCGTTTTTAAAATATGAAATTTTATTTGGTCTATGCTATACCATTGAAATCCTGGATTCATATATCCGGACTATTTTGACCACGGAGCAGAAAATAAATTGAAACATACAGAATTCCACTTTAGCACAGATAGCAGCTCAAAACAGGTTATAAACCTCCAGGTTTAAAGAGTGCTCCAAGAACTTAAATGATAATATTGTACATAGTTCTGCGCGAGCTTTATGATTGGTTCCCTGTCGAGAGCAGAATTCGCTTCAAAATTCTTTGCATTATCCTCAAAACAATTCACCTTCACAACGCTGTGAGTAGTATACTTTTAGGGTTAGTTAATTTCATTGACCTTAATGACCTGTGTTCTTCAGTTGTTATAGAAGTTTGGGGTTATTCATTGACCTTTAATGACCTCAATGTCGTCTGGACCTTAGCCATGATGCATCATCAGCATTAACAGTAGTCAATGATGCCAGCAGATTACTTATCAAAGAACGTATCAGCCACTACAGAAGTTCAAAATGAACCCTTCACAGGTTAAGAATTGAACTACAGGGCAAACTCAAAGAAGTGTTATCACCACAAGATTATGATAACCATCTATCCATGACCGAAAATGCCAATACTAGAAGAATCCAGATCGAAACAGAAGTATAAGCTAGCCAAACTCATCAGGAATAAGCAAAATAATAACCAACAATTAAGCCATATCAATATGCAAACTGATTACAGGAAGAAAACAGTCGTCAACATCTCGTCCAAACCCCTCACCACTGACCAAATTAACCTACTAGCCAAGGGTCTGAAATACCGTGCCATCATTAAAACCATATCCAAAGAATTTTTAGTTACCAATATTAAGAATGGACTTCCAACAACTAGCTCCCAATGGTCAAGTTGATCATGTAAGATACCAAATCCTCAACATCATCAAGAAAGCAATACCGCAAAGACCGAACCTAACCAACCAGGACAGAACAGCTATGAGAGAACTCAACCCAAGACTAAACCATTACAATTGTTCTAGCCGATAAAGAGAAGGCAACAGTATATAGATACCGACCATTTAGAAGAATTAGTAGAAAGTAATCTAGCAGATCAAACCACCTACCAAAAAACCAGCACTGACCCTACAGCAACCCTTAACCGGAAATTGAAGCTGAAATTTAAAGAACTTGAAGAGAAGCAAGAAATAGATGGAGCTGTAATGTCATGCTAATATTCATTTGAGAGAATCGATACAAGTGAAATTATAATCAAAATTGAAATAATACAAATTAATTGCTATCATGTTTGAACTCATTTAGACCAAGTTAGAGAGTTAAAATAAAATATTAAAAAAGTAAATTTAATATTTGTAACATATTGGACTGAATTAATTCCTTTTGATTCAATATTTTATATATATGATTGACCACCAAGATAATTCAACACTTGTTTCATTAAATATTAATTGATTTTCTCATATGAGTATAAATATGAGTGGAATAATAGAGTTCTACAGTTCCAGTTATTTTCCATCTTACACCTCTTATGTATATTTGAATCTTAACTAGTTAAGGAGAACAAATAAAGTAGTTTGTATTTGTAAAGAGTCTTCACATATATATACGGGAGCTGGGATGCTAGAAAGCTCTACATAAACAGCTCCATATTACTCACCCAACCCCACCTTATGCTAAAGCACAGATCAAAATTCATAAAGATCCAGTAAAAGTGAGACTTTTTGTGTGTTCTGGGAATAGTGGTTACTTTAAGTTATCTCAATATCCTTGCCCCACTTAATTAGTTATGATTTAGTAGATCTCTTCACTAATGTGCCAACTGACTCAGTTTTAGACATTCTTACAAACCGTGTATCAGCTATCCTCTCAGATTTAACACCAAACTAACTGTCAACAGCACTGTGGAATTAGTTAAATTGTGTATATCAACAACATACATCACCCGGAAGAGCGACATCTACAAACAAGTACATGATCTACCCCATGGGATCCCAGATCAGCCCACTCCTCACCGAAATCTACATGACCTTTTTTGAAGAACTAGCTTTATCTACAACCATTTCATTTCAACCCTGACCTGCCAAGCCAACATCATATGTAATAAAAAATCATTCGAAGATGAATTCAACCACCTTAAAAACTCCTTCATCAGCCTAAACGAATACAACCCCAAAATAGTGAAATAGTCATAATCAACGCACTTATGTCGACTTGCAAGAGACCTTCACAACCAAAATCTCCCTTATATTTCAATATCCCCTATGTAGGAACGATCAGCCATCATATCAAAAGAACGTTAACCCAACAAATAGGAGCGACAGTAGTATTCTCTGACAGTACATCTTTGGAAACATTGATTCACGCTGAAGTGAGAGGAGAAAATGTATAGTGAAACCTTCTAAGATATTGACACCTTTTAGGTCTTTCCAGGTAAAATCACCCGTAGCTAGCTCTTGGAATTATATTCTTCAGCATTACTAGTACTGCACAGTATTGCATAATCCCTTCAGATAGACTTCAAACTTAAGATTTTACATTCCATTTCAAGTCTCAAGAAAAGATGAGTCGGTATTTAAACTTGCAACACGGATAATTGGATACATTTGGACTTGAAGGGTCGATTTTGACGGTGAGCTCTACACAATTACTGATAAGCTAACATATTCCAATTTATGAGAGTAAGGTATGAATTTTGTGAAACGGATTAACGGACCGGTCCCTATCCCAAAATTTAAAAAAAGTATATCCTACCTTGGAACACTAATCCGTTTTTAAATTTCTCCGACAGATTCACACTAGTCTTGTTGTCGTCTACATCGAGTGAGAAAAACCCGTTCGGTGTGACCCAGTAAAGGATACGTTGTTTCACATCGGCTGTAACGAATTGGATAGGTCCATCTGAGCCATTTTGATATAGTTGCCATTTATTATCTCTACAAATTTTTATGTCGTTAGAATTCAGGGAAGAATTAAAAAACAGCGGTTCTTCTGAAAATATAATTCGTTAGTTAGTTTATTTATTTATTGTAATCTTTTAAATATTGGAATATCTTCCCATTGGATCATTGTAGACAATCTCTAGCCGTTATAATATTAAAAATAAAGAAATTTTGTGAACTGTTCATCTGAAAGCGGGCAAGTGAATACTATCTTGTTTAGAATGCTATGAAAGCCGATATTGTGCGAATTCTATTTTATCCCACGAATTATTTGTTTCAAGTTCCTCATCATGCAGTTTTGTAATATCTTGACCCCATTCTTTCTGAACATTGAACATTATTACTTGATGTGTTTTAATGGAATTTGTCAAATCACGAATAATATTGCGGTCAAACTGGACAATGAAATCGAAGAAAATGCCAAACTACCTGAAGCAACGCTATACAATCCAAGAATTAAAAACTGCACAACCAGTATAATCCTTGCGATATCAGTGGCAGTCATCTTGGTAAATGAACACGATTTAGATTCTCTGTTTTTTTTTCATAACTAGGAAACTTATCTTACATCATTAAAATTTCAATTTAATAACAATCAAAACTAGACATGTTCGACTGTAACCATATCTTTAATGGACTATTTCAAACAGTGGTTTTTGAATGTTGCACTCTGACCTACCTATTAAATTAACACCATTTGACTTCATGACCTGTTACATAATCTTCTTAGCTCTTTGTAAAATTTACATCTTGTCGAATTAGAGTGCGATGTTATTTTTAAAATTTTCATAATTTTTTTTAATACATATTGATCTATATGTTGTTTTAAAGCTGTGAATTTGCACATTATAATTCAGTTCGAATTTTTCAATTGTCCATTAAAGTCAGCAACAATATTAATTAGAACTTAATCAAGAGTCCATATACGTATCATAATAACCTATTTTCGTCAATGCACGTTTCGAAAAGGGTTGAAAACTAAAACATTGCTAGAAAGCTTATGGCAGGCACATTACAATAACATCAAATTAAATGGTGACAAAGTTCAAGTTCATGTTTTATAATCCTCCGAATATACGAAAAATATGAGTCTTAAAATCAAAAGGTAATGTACCAAAATCAAAAATCTGGGTCAGGTTAGACAACTGAAGTAGAAAGATGGGGGTTGTGGACTTCTAGAGAACCTGGGTATTTTTCTTACTTACATTAACAGAACAACCGGATTAAAAATGTAGTCTGCAATACATTTAACTGGGGTTATGAAGCGAACCATTCGTTATAATATCATGCTAAACATGAAATACGTCGATATGCATGATATTGAAGTCGCTAAAGGGTCGATATATCGGCTGCATGTTATCAAGGAAAAGCTGTATACTATGATATTATCATTTAAGTTCTTATTTCTTGGTGTTTGACTTTATAATGACGAGATATATTTAATTGAAACCGAATAAGTAGGAGTATGTGTGCTAAAAATTCGTACACAAACAAAAAAACATCAGTGACGCTAAATTACGTCGTAAAACTTTTAAATAATTTTGGCGTTCTAAATTTAAAAGCATAATTCTTTAAAGTAAAACTTGATTTCGCTCTAGATTTAGGTGTAAATTATAAAAAAATTCGAATTCGCCATTAAACTGCATGGAAGCAATTTGTATTTGTATTAACTATCTTTTATTAACCGCTCCGCTCGGTAAGGTATAAATTACCAGGTGGAGCACGATCCCATAATTTCAAAGCTTGTAGTTTCAGCACAGAATAAGGTTATACTCTATAATAAACGATGTACTGATGACATGGCAATATTTATTTATTTCAGTTTTATAAAAGCGATCAACTTATCTCAGTCAAGATTAGATTTCATTTTTAATAATCATAGAATATATTCTCATTAAATAAAATGATCACTTTAATTGATATTAAATTCAATTGATAATGATGTAAGGTAAGCTCACCAGTATCACCAGAGGATCACATTCGTATTCATTTGCCATCACTGTGGCAAGGATAGATCTAACGTGGCGTAAAAACTGAAAATGTATCAAGAAAGGTTTTATACAATATTACAAACTATTTTTTCTTGATGTGATACTAAATTTCATAGGCTGAGATACTCTACTCTACCATATTTACCCGTCACAAAATTTATAATTGTATCGATTGGATTGTTATAATATAACATAATCCATATATTACAAATTACAAAACATTGGAAATCAGAGGCACATTAATACAGCAATTTTCTCTTGACTTGTCTGATATAATTTACAAAATGACCCAAATATTTTGTTAAAACGTAAAAATACAAACAAAACAAAAAAAACGATTGAAAAGTCTCTTTCTTACTTGAATGTCCGAAGACAACTCACTCCTTGACTAACAAAATACTGGTCTGGGGTTATAAAGAAAAACAGAATAAAAAGAAATTGTATTTTACAAGGGTAGCAACTTTAGTCCATCCTTTCTAACAGCTGGTCGTTGGGCCAACTCCGCACTGATCTTTCCCGGATTATCCATACCCATTTACAGCTAGGTCGACTCGAAGTATAAATGAAGATGACTTATTCAAGGTCATCGGACTAAACAGTCCGATCGAGAATTGAACCCACAGCCGCCATATGGCCAATCCAGCAGTAGAAACATTGCAATAGAGAATAAGATGTATTTAGATATTGACGTGACGTCTGAAGAAAATTAAAATCACCAATCGTTTGTCTCTATGGTTATAATGATAAAAAAGCCAGTAGTTTTATTTGATATTACAATTTGAAATATTTCATTGAAACCATTCATATTATAAAGAGGATAAAGAGTACATTCTGATTATGATTTCTGCAAATAAATTGAAGTCTGAATGTTGTAAGTTAAACCCTTACATATATTGAAAAGGCCAATTTGTTAAATTTGTTATCATTAACCAAGACGACTGCCATTTATCTCACAGTTTTTTTTATTCTTGGATTGTATAGTGTTGTTTTACGTAGTTTTCATTAGCCCACATGTTGCAGAAAAGTAGGATGTAAAACTCCATTCATTTCATTGTCTAGTCTGACCACAACCTTATACTCTGAGTTGAAAAATTCCTTTCAAACATAACTGATTTAGGGTGATTATAATAACATAACTGAACCACAAAATTATCCATCTTTCCAAATATATTTGGGTTTAGCAGATCTAATCTAAATGAAATATTTCGGGGCTGCGAAAATCCCCCTTAACTAGGGCTTATTTTTCTGTCTCTACAAAAGCCTACAACTTTCAAAAAAGCTATCAGAGATATCAGAGGCTCGAATAGAGGCTGATGTTTCGGTCTAGCCAAAGCATTGAAGTAGGTATATGTATGCAATACTATTTATTCTATACGAATATCGCTCCGACCATGTAAATAAAACATAAAATCATCTGAATGTGACCCGACGATGTCAAGCTCATCCTACCTCTTTGTTAATATTTACAATATCTTAATATTTTTAAAAAATTGAACCTTAATCATGAGATATGCATAGAATTATGAATAGATATATCTATGTATATAGTACGCATACGTATATAGGGAGAACCTGTGTATTAAATACACACCAGGGGCCTTATATACCATTTATTTGGCTAATATCATATTTTGACGTAAACAAGTGGTTCCTTTAAATAAAACCTACGTGTACATAGAACGCACCAGTAAATAGTACCAACAGTATATTGTTACACACCTGTATATAACATGCACCAGTACATTGTACACACGGCAAATAATACGCATCGATTATTACGTACCTGTATATAGTGCATATATTACTCATCTGTATATAAGACACACCAGTGTATATATACAATAACTCATATAAAATATTTTTTGATTTTAAATAATGTTTATATACGCCCTCATGAAATGGGGCGTACATTGGCGTCACCCATGTGCGTCCGTCCGTACGTCCACAAGGGCGCATCTCTTGGCGGATTTTTGACGTAATTACCCAAAGATGAACCCTATTGAAAATCAGAAAAATTAAAAAATATTAAGTATACGAGTTATTGCCCTTGTGCTTGAAAACGCGTTCAATTTTTAGCTCTTAATCAATCTAGAAAGCACAATTCTTGACAGATTTTGACGAAATTTTGTGAAATTGTTTATTATCACCAATGGATGAACCCAATTGAAAATCGAAAAAATCAAAAAATGTTTTATTGGTGTAATTGACCTTGGCTTTGAATACGCTTTCAATTTTTGGCTTGTAAACACTAACAGGCATGATTCATGTCGGATTTTGACAAAACGTGGTAATATTTTTCAGTGTCGCCCCAGAAAGAAGTGTATGACTAAAGGTAGAATATTTTCATACTGGTGATTGTTACTTTACTACAAAATATTTTCATGAAAATCAGAGCTGCCAGTTGGCGTATATTACCTTGCCTGGAAAGCAATCTTTTATGACAGAATATTTCATTGAAAATCAAAGCTGCCAGTGGGCGTATATTAAATTCCTGGCAAGCTATTTTTTTAAGACAGATAAAGCACTTACCCTATGATATTTTTCATACTTTTTTCCTCGAATACGAAAATCACTCTTGAATGCAAGATTTTATATATTATAAAAGCCCTCTGTCGTGTTTTATCCCATATTCAAGAATATTTTGGGGTATTTTGTGAAACATATTAGACAAAAAAGATATGGGTGCTCATAACTACTATAAAACAAAATAAACGTCCGTTGCTCAACTAATACTATGCATGAATGTTGCAAGCTATTTTAGATTTATAAAAGCATTTTATTTCAATTTCTCAGACAATTTCGAATTTTACATATTTTATACAAAAAATGTTTGATCGGAAGATCAAGTATGATGATTGGAGTACTGTGAAATGTTCAGATGATTAATATCTGGAAGCTTAACAGTTTCTGGGCTGTTTCCATTTTGTAGTTGTTTTAATAGCACTAAAAGACCTAAATGAAAGTTAAAGGGGTATTTCTTTTTTCTTAAATTTGTAAAAACTATACACCAAAATCTAGAGAAATGTGTCCCTTAACGTATCTGAAAGTTTAAACTCATACCGTAATAAGCCCAGTATCCGCTTTCAGCACACGTGCCAGAGTTCCGTATAAAAACAAACTGACGCATACTGAGAATTCAGTTGCTTTGAAGACAGCTGGCTCATGGCACGTCTAACCTCCCACAACGTGAACAAACCATCGGGCGATTAAATGCCGGACAACGTGTTCAAGTCATTGCCAATGCATTTAACTGTAGTGCACCAAACATTGAGAGACTTCGGATTCGTTACAAGATCGACAACATCTGAATGACAGCGACAAAGACAGCTCGTCAGACCATCAGCAATCCACCAGTGCTACATCTAAGGTATATAAACAAGATCCACATCTAGGGTATATAAACAAGATAAACAACAAGGGTGAATTAGTATACAAGATCCACTACTTAAGTAATTGTATAGGCAACAGTAGAACCAAGCTTAAACGAAAAAACACTCATTTATGTATTATTATAACCTCAATAAAAATCAACATAATGATATTCAGAACCTAACTTTTGGTGTTTGAATCCCTCTTATCACGTTTGTGGATATCATCAGATAGATCGTATATATTTTCTTCTGTTGTGTAACGATTAGGTTGTCTGACTTGATTTCTCCTGATCATTTTAAATATGCTGAAGCAGACTATCACCAGAATGAATAATGTGAAGACAAATCCTAAACTCCAACCTACTGTTGACCAGATACCAGTTTTAACAGCATCTACAATAGCATCTCCATTAACAGTCTGATCAGTGGGCGTTTCAGATCCAGGCATGACGACCAATTTGTTATAGAATTTGTCAGGACACGGACAAAGGTAGGGTTTCAACGGATAAATCACTTTTGACAACATGGAAGAAATGTTTCTGAAATAATAATAATAAAAAAATGTTTGTTACAATGACATGTTCCGTTCGATGTTCTGCACGTAGTATTCACACAGGAACAAGGTATGACATTCAATGCTGTTATGTTATGCTGTTACACACTGTTACATAGTTTTACATTTACAATTACAGAACATAACTCTGGGCTTGTGGAGTTAAAATTCACCGTTTCCTTGGTACAATAGTCAAAAGTTCTACCTGTGATAGGAATAATACATTGTTCCACGAGCTAAAACATAACTTATAGATTCATAATTAATCCAGGAATGTCTGTTCCGTAGGTTTAAGTTGGTTGTAAAATACTTATCATAATACATGGTCCAGTAAACCTTTTCGTCTGAAATATAGAAAGCAACAACGACTGCTATTATTTTAAATTATAAATATCTACCTAAAGTGATGTAATATAACTCGACTAACGTTATGTACATTGCAATACGCTGGGAGAGACCATCCATAGACATGATTCCATGCATACTGGGTGCAATCGGTTTGTTATGTAATGGTCAAACGTTAAAACACTTTCCAGATAATAATAATAAAAACTAGAGCCACACGTGGCACAAAGTGGGACTGTGCTACTGTGGCAAATTGCGGCTATTAAACCGGCAGCTGTCATTGGACTTCAATTATGAAGGTATCAATCTGTAGCCAAGGTCAATGATCTTCGATCCTAAAAAGGTCAAGGTCAATGTCATAAATTGAAAATATGGAAATTCCAAAACCGATTCCTTTTTTTGAACTATTAGGCTAAAATAATTGAGCTTTTAGCACAAAATGGCCAAATGGATGAGGTAATGGATTGCAAAGTTCCATTTGAACAAATGTATACTTCGCAAGTTATGCCTCTGGCTAAAAATGTCAATAATGAGTAATTTAACCCGGATGTGCCACGCCCACCTCATTTATTTGAAATAAGTTAATTGATATTCAAAATGTTATGTTGTGTTCCAAATCAAAAGCTTCTTCATCATACAGGTCAAAAGATATAGGTCAACAAAAGTCATCAAAGGTAAAATTCGAAAATTGACAATATGGAAATTTTAAAACCAGTTTCTTTTTTAGTACTATAAAGCTGAAGCAACTGAGCTGTTAACACAAACTGGCCAAAAGGATGATGTAATTGTGTTTTAAGTCCCTTTTTGAACAAATGTATCCTATGCGAGTTATGCCCTTAAATGTAAACAATTAGTAATTCAACCCGGATGTGCCACGCCCACCTCAACTTTTTTGTCATAGGTGAATTTCTATTCAAAATGTCTAGATGTGTTCCAAATTTCAAGCTGCTACATCAAATAGGTTTAAGAGACAAAAATATGGTGAAACAAAACACTCAAATTTGAAAAAATCACGAATTTCAATTTTGCCTTAAAAATACGATTGTT
Source organism: Lottia gigantea (assembly GCF_000327385.1). Classification (NCBI taxonomy): domain Eukaryota; kingdom Metazoa; phylum Mollusca; class Gastropoda; family Lottiidae; genus Lottia; species Lottia gigantea. The sequence continues at coordinate 85,509 of NW_008708332.1, forward strand.
TCATATCACTGGAAAGAGCATGAGAAGCACATTAAGAAACCGAAAAAAGTTGTGAATTTGGCCGTTTTCGGACAGCTATAAAACCAGAAGTACATGACAGGACAAATGTCAAAGTATCAACTGATAGCCAAGGTCAATAACTTTTAAGCGTATAAAGTAAAAGGTCATCAAAGGTCAAGGTCACGTGGTATGAGCGTTTAAAGTTTGAAAAAATTCAAACGGAAGTTGCAAAAAAGCAAAAGAGAAATTCAAAATTCAAAATTCGGCTCCTAATGTTTTTTGCGCAATCGATTGCAGAATACATACTCATCAAATTTGAGCAATTTAACATTTACTCTGAGGCCCCATTTTGAGTTTTACGAAAGTGTTCTTTCAATATGGCGGCCGAAGTATCACTTCCGGGCTGGATTTTATTTTAAAATCGGCTGAAGAATTTTATTTGCTAAAGATCAGCTAAATTTTGTTGACCTACATAAATTACACCCTAAGTTATTCAACCGGATGTAGATTTTTAAATTCAGTCGCTTTCCTGTTTAAGACAAGAAATGAACTCTAACAAGGTTGCCACTACAGGTCTACACATATAGAAATGTTGATGCAGCTGACCAAGCCTAGAATGTGTGCCCTGTGGAAAAAAAAAAAACTACAGCCACACGTGTCACAGAGTTTGACTTTGCTAATGTAGCAAATTGCAAAAAACCCTGAAGTGCAAGAACAGTCTAAAGTTGAGAAATTAACATTTTTTAGAAGATTCTAATACCGGAAGTAGACGCCAGACCTCACAAACGAAAGTATCAGAAGATAGCCATGGTCAATGACCTTTGATCTTGTAAAAGAGAAGGTCTACAAAGGTCAAGATTACGTGATAAGTCATCAGTCATAAGACAAAGGTCAAGGTCAAAAATTGAAAATTTAGAATTTCCAAAACCTGTTCCTTTTTTGGAACTATGAAGCTGGAACAACTGACCTTCTAATACAAAGTGGCTCAAAACATGGGGTAATTGCATGCAAAGTTCCATTTTCAAGCTTTCCTATGCCAAATATGCCCCTCCCCCTAAATGTAAACAATTAGAAATTCAAACCGAAATTTTTTTTGTCTTAAGTGACTTCATATTCTAAGTGTCTAGTTGTATTCCAAATATACACCAAGCTCATAGAGACACAAATATTGTAAAAAAAAAACCGCTCAAATTTGAAAAAAATCACGAATTTCAATTTTGCTTTAAAAAAAACGATGTAAAGTGCATGAGAAGCACATTAGGAAACCGAAAAGATTAACCCTCTAGGTTAATTAGGTCAAGTGCTAGAGAAGTCCAAAGTTGCGAATTTGTCTGCTTTCGGACAGCTATAAAACTGGAAGTACATGTCGGAGGTCAAATGTCAAAGAATCAACTAATAGCCAAGGTCAATGACCTATGACCCTATAAAGCAAAAGCGAAATTCAAAATTCGGCTCCCAATGTTTTTTGCGCAATCGATTGCGGAATACATACACATCAAATTTGAGCATATCAACATTACCCTTAGGCCCCATTTTGAGTTATACGAAAGTGTGTTTTTTCAATATGGCGGCCGAAGTATCTCTCCCGGTCCGAATTTTATTTTAAAATCGGCCATAGAATTTTATTTGCTACAGATCAGCTAAATTTCGTTGACCTACATAAATTACACCAGAAGTTATTCAACCGGAAGTAGATTTGAAATTCAGTCGCTTTCCTGTTTAAAAGCGGAAATGACGTACAAATTTGACTGTACCATATTATTTACATTAGTGAAGTCTCTTTGCATTTAAAATTTCAGATCAATCGATTTTTCAAGTGACATCAGGTCAGAAATTACAGGTAGATTGTAAAAATGAAAACCCGAAGAAAATGGATGCAAAAATGCGCCCTGTAGAGCCGATTTTCACCTTTTTGCACATGTTGACCTGTGGCACTTCTGGTTTTGCAAAAATGTTCCAATTTATATTCATTTTGTACGTTGCCACTACAGAAGGTTTACACATGTAGAAATGTTGATGCAGCTGACGAAGCCTAGGTTGTGTGCCCTGTGGAAAAGAATTGACAATTCGATAACAAACTTGGACTTTGCGGTAGTTGAGTATGAACATCAAATATGAAGGCATTAATCTTTAGCCAAGGTCAATGACCTTCGATCCTACAAAGGTCAAGGTCATCAAAGGTCAAGGTCAAAAATTGAAAATATTGAATTTCCAAAACCTGTTCCTTTTTTTTGATTTATGAAGCTGAATCAACCGAACTTCTAAGTGGCTCAAAGGATGACGTAATTGTATGCAAAGTTTCATTTTGAACAAATGTATTCTTTGTGAGTTATGCCCCTGGCCAAAAATGTCAGTAATGAGTAATTTAACCCGGATGTGTCACGCCCACCTCATTTTTTGGCATAAGTTAATTGATATTCTAAATGTTATGTTGTGTTTCAAATTTCTACATCTTACAGGTCAAACGATATGTCAACAAAAGTCAACAAAGGTCAAAATCCAAAATTGAAAATTTGGAAATTTTAAAACCCGTTCCTTTTTTGGAACTATAAAGCTGAAACAACTGAGCTGTTTACACAAACTGGCCAAAAGGACGGGGTAATTGTGTGCAAAGTATCCTATGCGAGTTATGCCCCTTCCCCAAAATGTATACAATTAGTAATTCAACCCGGATGTGCCCCGCCAACTTCAACTTTTTTGTCATTGGTGAATTCATATTCAAAATGTCTAGTCGTGTTCGAAATTTCTAGGTTGTACATCAAATAAGATATACATACACCAAGCTCAAAGAGACACATATATTGTAAAAGAACACTCAAATTTGAAAAAATCGCGAATTCCAATTGTGCTTTAAAAAAACGATTGTTATATATCACTGGAAAGAGCATGAAAAGCACATTAAGAATCCGAAAAAAATAACCTAGGTTAACTAGGTCACGTACTAAAGCAGCCCAAAGTTGCGGAGTTGGCTATTTTCGGACATCCTTAAAACCGGAAGTAGTTGTCAGAGGTCAAATGTGAAAGTATCAGCTGATAGCCAAGGTCAATGACCTTTCATCCAATAAAGTTCAATGTTATCAAAGATCAAGGTCATGAGAAATGAGCCTTCAAAAATTTCAATTGGAAATTGCAAAAAAGCAAAATCAAAAATCGGGCTTCTTTCTTTTTTATGTTCTTCCATTTGACACCAAAATCATCTAAATCGGATAAGCCGTTATCTCTGAATAGATTTTGACGCATTTCAGGAGTATCAAAATGGCGGCCAAAATATTACATCTGGTCCGGATTTTTTTTTCTTCGTTTTTCTGTCATGACTCTGACTACCGATCAGCATTGTCTTCGTTGATGTATTTAAATTACACCGGAAGTTATTCAACCGGAAGTAGATTTGAAATTCAGTCGCTTTCCTGTTTAGAAGCGCAAATGACGTACAAAATTTGACTGTATCATATTATTTACATTAGTGAAGTCTCTTTGCATTTAAAATTTCAGATCAATCGATTCAAAAACAAAAAAGTTTGAAAAAAATTGAAAAATTTGATCGAAAAAAGTGAGCGACAAATTTTCGGATTTAGTAATTTTTCAAGTGCTATTAGGTCAGAAATTACAGGTAGATTGTAAAAATGAAACCCGAAGAAAATCGATGCAACAATGCGCCTTCTAGAGCCGATTTTTGACTTTTTGCACATGTTGAACTGTGGCACTTCCGGTTTTGCAAAAATGTTCCAATATATATTTATATTGATATATATATATATATAAGAATTGACAATTCGATAACAAACTGGGACTTCGTGGAAATAATGATAAAGGCTAACAATTAAGTCGTATTACCATTTGTATCATCATTATCAGAATTGTTTCAAACAATATGTTACCCTCAAAATTATGACTCTTGATTGGCAAGTTCTGGTAGATGTTGAACACGGAGGGTAAAGATTTCATCATGCGTTCGAGGTCCATTGGATGATGAAACAATATCTTTATAAACAACTACTTAGCTAAAGATATTGTTAGTCTAAATATATCAATACTAAAATGGTATGCTGAAACGCAACTTCCGGTGCGAATTGTTGTAACACTGCTCAATTCACAGATCAAACATCTTAACATAACCTATTTTACTGCTATAGGTCATTTGGTTTCAATAATACGAAAGGAAAGAATAGTGTATCCTTCATTTCCTTTTATCAATAACTACTTACGGTGCACATTTACAGCTATCCAATTTTCAGGAAGTTCTTGAACAACAATCTGATTTATATTAGAGTTTATTAGATATCTGCTTATCTGGTAATCACGTGGTCCCAACCAATACAAACTGGAAAACAATAGTTCAAGAAAGAATCTTAAAGAAACTTCAGCTTCTTAATTCCGTTTTACAGACATGAGAAAGTAATCCTGTCGTAAGGATTGAATAAAGTACAGAAGCATCATATATAGATAGTGAGCCACAAACGACTCTGTTGGCCTGCTCGTTATCATTTGTTCTAATACGTACGGCGTCTAAACCTGCGAGCACATGTGACGACTGGTTCAGTAATATACCGAGTCCTTGAATTAGTGACCTCATAAACAAATTATTGTGCAAATAAATGATGTACAGATCCAGCACGGTAGTGCTGGGATGCATCAAGCTTAAGACAGAGTTTCAAACTCTATCAAAAACTTTGATTGTGTCCCAGAACATCGTCCTTAAGTATGATCCTTGATCGATGGCTTGAGTTCGAAGATCGAAGAGCCGAGTTCTTATTTGTAAACTAGTTGAACAACTGATACCGATAACAAATTACAAAGCACTTACCTGGCCTCGTTACCATAATAATCAATACTTATAATTGAAGTTAAATGGTACAAATTCTTTACATTTACAACTTTGAAATTGAAAAGTTGTCTGTTTGTCTTAACATCAAATTTCATTAAACCCCAATTCGTTTCAGCAAATATCATCTGACCATTGTGTACTCTGAATTCCATAGAGGCAAATCTATTCACAGCCACAACACGCTTTAATAATACTTAAAAAAGGCATTAAAATCAGTTGTAAAGGAGGCAAACCAGGATCTTGCAGTTGTATCATATGAATAGAACAATGACATGTGTAGAACATTTAGAGGGACGAGTGGATGATACTGGGGCAGGTGATGAGGTGGGTATACAGGATAAAAGTGGCATATCTGTCTCTTGTATAAGGTATTTTTTGCAAAGTCCCAGTTTAATATCAAAATGTCATTTTTTGTAGTTTTTACACACCATCCTGTGCTTCAGTAGTTGAAACAACCATTCAACATGCCAATACCATAGATATAGACGACGATGTGCAATAGTCAAATTTTTTGCATCACTTCCGGTTTGAAGAGGACATTGATTTTAACTTCCGGTTGAATATTGTTCGGTGTAATTTGTATAGGTCAAAAAATTTATGCTGATAGGTAGACAAAGTTATGACAAAAAAACGAAGAAAAAAAATCCGGACCAGACGTGAAACTTTTGCCGCCATTTTGATTTTTCTGAAATACTTCGATTTTTATTCAGACATAGCGGCTTATTCGATTTGAATGTTTTGGTGTCAAATGAAAGAAATTTAAAAAAAACCATGACATTTGGAAGCCGTTTTTCGATTCTTGATTTTACCTTTTTTCAAATTCCAGTTGAAGTTTTGAAATTTTTTAAACGATAAGTTGGCCTTGTAAACAATAACTTATGTCAATGAATTATGTTGTGTTTTTGGAATAGGTCACGTTATACCTAAAGAGTTGATCACAATAATTAAATCGTGTGAGAAACGATTTCATCATATTTGGTTTTTGTATGCATAAGTAATTATCTGTGAAAGCCTGATGTCTATTCTAAAAAGACAATTAAATTAACCTCAATCAACTGTATATTATCATGCAACCGATTCCTAACAAGTCTCACAAGAATCCTAGATTTTCAAAATTTGAAAAATGTCTACTCTCTCTGGTTTTCCATGTATGTAGATGGCCACGAAGAAGTGGGGACAATTGACTGGCGGAGACGTGAATTCGATAGCCAAGAAAGTCCTTAGCCTCTGTAAACTTCTTATCTTCCTCACATCAGTAAATCTTGCACATGGGTTAATGCTTCCACAAAGTCGAATTAGCTCAAATTAGCAAATTTGCGCATATGCGAAAAAAAGAATGACTCAGATGTGTAAATGTCGCTGTGTAAACAAGGCGTACGATTTGTAAAACCTTCCCGTTACCAAAATTATTTAAATTATAAAAAGATATATCCTACCTTGAAACACTAAACCTTTTTTAAATTTCTTCGACAAATTTACAACAGTCTTGTTACCATCTACATCGAGTGAGAAAAACCCTTTCCGTGTGACCCAGTACAAGATTCGTTGTTTCACATCGGCTGTTAGAAACATTATCGCACCATCTGAGCCGGCATAATATTGTTGCCATTGTTTATCTTTACAAATTTTTATGTCGTTCGAATCATTGGACGAATTAAACAACATGGTTTTTTCTGAAAATATAATTGTATTATTGTAATATTTTACGAGTGGACCACTGCTTACTGTCTCTTGCAGTTATAATATTAATGATATGATTTAATACAATAGTATATATACAATGCCCCAGCACATCAATTACTTATCACGTTCTTGGGCATAGGCTTAAGTATTGGATTATCTCCCCATTTGGACCACTGCTTAAATCTTGAGCTGTATTTGGCACTACAACTACCAAACGAAACCATGTAACACCAATAGGTAACTATAAGGCAATAAAATCGAAGAATATCAAAATACCTGACGCAACGCTATACCATCCAAGAATTAAAAACAGCACAGCCATTATAGTTCCTGCGACATCAGTGGCAGCCATCTTGGTAAATGAATACGATTTAGATTCTCTGGTCTTTCCAATACTGGTAAGCTTACTTTACATCATAAAAAATTGAACTTCTAACAATTAAAGCAATCATTTTATCTTAATTATAATATTTTCTATGGTTATTAAAAATGAAACATAATCTGACTTGGTTTTAATTGCTCGTTTGTTCGCAGTTCTAAAACATCATATATCACATTTATAATTACAACACTAGTTGTCGTTGACCTAGATACTCAAGTTCAAGTTCTGCACATTTTGGTTGAAAAACATTACTTAATGGTATTTTAGTCATTCAAGAAAGCACATTCTGTAATACCAGATTCTTAAAATGAACGATTGGTCCTCTATTTATCCATATAACCATATTTTCATAAATATATGCTTTAGTTAGAATATTAAATGTTTTCAAATTGCATAGCAGTTCTTACTTCTTATGTACTTATTATACATAGATATGGCTTTCAAAATCATAGTGTACTCTATATTCTCTTCATAACGATATGTGACATGGTTCAATACAATATTTCAAATTAAAACATCTAATAAAAATGCTGGCTTTTTTTTTATTTGATGTTTTAGTTTGAATATTATATTGAACCATCCACGTCACATATCGTTATTAAGAGAATAAAGAGCACATTCTAATTATGGAAAGCACATCGATGTGGTATAAATAAACTAAAATAACGATATGTGACATGGATGGTTCAATACAATATTTCAAATTAAAACATCTAATAAAACTGCTGGCTTTTTTACATTCCATTCTAATTATGGAAAGCACATCGATATGGTATAAACTCAAAGCCAAAAGAAACTTTACCACTTTAAAAGTGAATTTTAGCAAAATATATGTGACAAGTTCGTATTCCACCCCAAATACATTGCCCAAACACAACAATGTTATGTGTACAAAGTATACTCGATCACTGCTCATTGGGGCGGAAAAATGTCAAGAATTGTGCCTTCTAGAGTGTTCACGAGCTAAATATTAAACACGTTTTCAAGCACAAGGGCAATAATTCATCCTTTTTTCATCTTTTTGATTTTTCTGATTTTCAATAAGTTTCATGCTTGTGTAATTACAAAAATCACAGCAAGTTTCGTTAAAATCAGTCACACTCGCTTATAGAGTGTTTACGGGATGAATATTGAACATGTTTTTCAAGAACAAGGGCAATAACTCATAAAAAAAATATTTTTCGATTTTTCTGATTTTCAATAGGGTTCATCTTTGGGTGTTTACAGTCATACCAAATTTCGTCAAAAATCCGCCAAGAAAAAGCGCATTATAGCGTGTTCAAGAGCAATTGTGGACGGACATGGGTGACGTCAATATTCGCCCTCATTTCATGTGTGCGTATATAAACCTTATTGAAAATCAAAAAATCGAAAAATATTTTATGAGTTATTGTATTTATACTGATGTGTACTATATACAGATGAGTAATATATACAGGTATGCACTATATACTGGTGTGTACTATAAACAGGTATGTAATAATCGATAGCTATTTTGAAAGTTGTAGGCTTGTGTAGAGACAAACTAAGCCCTGTTGTAAGGGTTTCCTACTTTTCTGAAACATGTGGGCTAATGAAGACCGGCAACGCCATGCAGGGAGCAATGAAGGAAACAGGACAGCGACATTAGCCTGCAATTGAAGAAAATACCAAACTACTTTAAACAACGCTATACAATCCCAGAATAAAAAAACTGTGACATAAATGGCAGTCGTCTTGGTTAATGATAACAAAATTTTCAAATTGGCATTTCCAATATTTGTAGGGGTTTACCTTACATCATTAAAACTTCAATTTAATTACTTTATATATTATTTCAATATTTCTATGACTATTAAAAGTAAAAGGTAATCTGTATTGCGTCAAGCTTGTCGTTTTTATAAAAACATTTTAAAACATATTGCTGTCTAACTTTAGCTGTTCATATCTTTTAAATATCACGGCTTTTATTTTATAATATAGACTAAAAGTGAAATATTAAATTTGTTTTGGACATGCAGGAATAGTTTTAAGGTGGTCCTCTTTCCAACGATATATTGACAATAATGTAATATCCATAAATAGCATAATATTGATATAAGACAAAAGTCCTTACTTCTTACATCGATCATAATCAGAATGTACTTTTTATCCTCTTTATAACATGGATGGTTTCAATGAAATATTTCAAATTGTAATATCAAATAAAACTGCTTACTTTTTTTGATTATTATAACCATAGAGAAAAACGATTGATGATTTTAATTTGCTTCGTACCTTACGTCATTATCTACATACTTACATACTTCTTGATTTTTCTTTATAACTCCGGACCAGTATTTTGTTAGTCAGCATCATTTTTTTGTTTTGTTTGTATTTTTACGTTTTAACAATATATTTGGGTTATTTTGTAAATTATATCAGACATGTTAAGAGAAAATAAATGCGCCTGATCTGATTGCCAATGTTATTTGTAATATATGGAATATGTTATATTGTAATAACCCAATCGATGCATTTATAAGTAGCAGCCATTGTAATAAATTAATACGAATTAAATCCTTTGGTCTTTCCAATACTGGTGAGATTACCTTACATCATTAACAATTGAATTTAATATCAATTAAAGCGATCGTTTTATTTAATGAGAATATATTCTATGATTATTAAAAATGAAATCTAATCTTGACTGAGATAAGTTGATCGTTTTAATAAAACTGAAATAAATATTGCCATGTCATCAGTATATTATACAGTATACCCTTATTCTGTGCTGAAACTACAAGCTTGAAATTTTGAGATCGTGCTCCAATAATTGATGATTACTAGCTCATTTCTCCGGTTTTTTTTGGTATTCAGGTCTGCTTTTATTACGACTTCCTCTGGCAACATCTTACGATAGCTCCGTAATGCTGAAACGTTCGCTAGCTAATAATTTTATTTACTCGTCGTTGAAACAAGTCTAAGGGTAAAAAAAATCTGGTGGCATGGACAACAAATATTCGGTCAAATACAAACAGTTCCGCTTTTACCGTAGAACATATAATCGTCTGTCAGCTGGTAAGCACGTGGCGTTACACTAATATATAACATACGCAACGGGGCCCCGTTCCACTAAAGTGCGTAATTTACGCAAAATATTTTTTCGTAAGTTAATCTTACGCAAAAAATTACGCCCGTTTCACTAAAGGACTTACGATCTTTCTTTCGTAAGATAATTTGAGGACGTTTCGTAAATGACGTCGTGTCTCGCGTCACGTGATTTGTGATAGCATTAGCAGACTACAAAATGGCGTCCTACAACGGAGTAGGCCTACCTTGTGGCGGTGTTACTTCTTCACAACCTCGTAACCCGAATTTCACTTCTTTAGAAGTTGAAATTTTGGTTGACGAGGTGGTGAAGAAGTACGGGATCTCTTATCATGAAAAAGTCAAGGAATGGAAGAAGGTGGCTTCGGCAATGTCAGCTGTCGGAGCCAATTCACGGTCAGTAGACAAGGTAGGTCTATCCTACTGCCACTGGCCTTGTCTAGATTATGTAGTTATATGTATAATGTAGGTTATCACCGAATGCCATCCGAATTTTTCTTACTTTCTATACTAGTTTAGTAGTTTCAGCCCACTTATTGATTAGGGGTGGAACAGACACAGAAATAATTGACAATTATCATGAGCATTAAACTTTAAATGATTAGGCTAATGTTCTGAAAAAGACTAGATTCAGTTCGGAAGCCTTATATCTTAGGATGGCCCGCAAAAGTAAAAAAAACTTATTTCCAGTGGGGTCCTTTATAAAAGAGACTATCAGCTCACATCAAGCTTGCCAAGAATGATAAAAATCATTATCACAGACTTGTATCACTTATAAATAAGGCTTAGAAGATCATAAAAATTAATGTTTAGCTCACCTGTATTTCTGGCGAAACTGTGCGTGATCTTCCACATTTAGAGAGATCTTCTCGCAAATCATCAACCAACGTTTTCGCGACATCTTTGGTTAACCGATAACGTTTCTTAAAATCCACATCATCC
>NW_008708332.1:96459-246140 GCF_000327385.1 Lottia gigantea
GAAAATCAGCCAATGATCACAGACTTGTTCAGGCTCTCGCTTGATCATATAACAGTTGGTAAGGTGAGAATGACCAATACGAGAGCGACACAAAACAACTTCATGTCTCCTGCTGACACAATAGGAGTAGGGCCAGTCTCCCAAGATTGGTTAAAAGGCAGAAATTCGGTGCCTACCGCAACATATCTGTGCTGTCAACGATGTTAGATTTTTAGGCAATGAGAGGAGCATGACCAAAGCATGACAGAACCGGGAGCAATAATTGTATAGTAGTGAATTACTCAAGCGATGTACCACCAGGAGTTTCGAAAAGAATGAACAAGATCTGTTTCGCATAGTTGTTATAACAAGCCAAAGCTAAAATAAAATGTTCTATCAATATATTTTGTACATTTATTAATGAAAAATATTCAAGTAAATACTACAATTGATTATTTAGAAATATATTTTCTATGAACGTACACATGAGTCACATAAGACAAGAAGCAAAGAGGTACACCGTAGCAATAGTACTGATATCAGTGAAATAATTCCATCAAAGAGAAACTTGAAACGAGAATGAGGGCAGAAGGTATTCTGGAGGTAATGTACATTCAAACAGTCAAAATTAAAGTACATTTTAGCAAGAATGCACATAGGGGTAGAAGGACTTTACTATCGGGTACTTTATTAATTTTTCCTCAGGGAAATCTCGGGAAAGGTTCGAAATCGAGTTAACAAATCTAATGTATAAGATCTACTACTACAGTAAATATACAAGATCCGTGTCTAGAATGAATATACAAAGTTCCTTAGTATAAGTATAAAAGATCCACTATTAGAGTAAGATCTAGTAAGAACTAGGGTCAATATAAAAGATCCATTTTACATTATTACTTACAAGGGTAAGTATATTAGATTCACTATTACAGTTTAAAAAAAAGATCCACAACTAGGGTACATATACAAGATACACACTTAATTATACAAGGTACACAACTAGGTTATATATACAAGATCGACGACTAGGGTAGATGTAAGGTTCCCCTCTAAAATAAACAAGATCTAAAACTAAAGTAAATATACAATATCCACAGCTCGGGTAAGTATACAATATCCACAACTTGAGTAAGTATTAGGCTCCACAACTAGAGTAAATATACAAGATCCACTACTGAAGAAATTGTACAGGCAACAGCAGAACCAATCTACGAAAGATCACTCATTTATATTGTTATAAACTCAATAGACATCAACATAAGGATATTCAATTTTTGGAGGGTTATGATTGGGTTGTCTGACTAGATTTCTCCTGACCATTTTAAATATTCTGAAGCAGACTATCACCAGAATGAATAATATAAAGACAAATCCTAAACTCCAACCTACTGTTGACCAGATACCAGTTTTAACAGCATCTTTCATATTCATTAACAGATCCAGGCAAGACGACCAATTTGCTGTATGTTTTGTCACTACAAGGACAAAGGTAGGGTTTCAAAGGATAAACTATTTTCGACAACTGTGACGTAATGTTTCTGAAATAATAAAAAAGGCATATAATAATGACATGTTACGTCCGATGTTTCTGGTCGTTGTATTCACGTAGGAACCAGGCATGGCATTCAATGCTGTTATGATATGTCGTTACATAGTTTTACATAAACATTACATAAACTTAATGATGGCGTTGTGGGGTTAATTCACCATTTCCTAAATAAATAGTAAACATTTCTACCTGTGATAGTAATAATACATTGTTCCATGAACTAAAACATAACGAACAGCAAAAGGATTTATCAAGAATTGTCTGTTCTGTATGTTAAAATTGGTTCGAAAATGCTTCTCGCCGAAATTGGTCCAATAAACCTGTTCTTCTGAAATATAGAAAGCACGAACGACTGCTACTGAACTCAAATATTTTAAATAAATATTTTTTATGAAGTGACGCAATATAACCCGACTAACGTTATGTACATACAATACGCTGGGAGAGACTATCTATAGAAATGATTCCATGCACACTGGGTGCAATCTGTTTCTTACGGCCAAATGCTTTCCAGATAATAATGATATAAATAATGATAAAGGCTAACAATTAAGTCGCCTTAGCGTCTGAAAATGAAAATTTCACATTAATTTTTATTATCATTACCAGGATTGATCCCCGCAAAGTCATTCAAGACAACAGATTCAAACCGTGGTTCGCTATTATCGGGGGTTGATTTGAGCCTTTAATATATGTAAATAGGCTCTAGGGTGAATTTTGATTGACAAGTTCTGAACAGGTTCCGTCCGTTCCAATGGATTCTCAAGAAAGACAGTTGTCATTTTAACCTTGAAACACATGCTTTTGAAAGCTCCAATTTCGACGGTGAACTGTAAATACTATAATACCCCTTCCACACTGCAATAGTAATTTGGTTCTATCCAAATAACTTCCAGTTGCTTTCGCACTAGCAAATACACTTATTCGATTTTAACCAGAGTTTATCCAGATAGAAAAATCTACCTCCAGAGGTGGATTTCATCTGTATAAGATCCAGATAATTGGCAGTGCGAACCAAACAAGAAGTTATCCGGATAAAAATATCACGTGGGTATCACATGAATAAACACTTCAAAATAGCGTCTGTTGTTGGCGGGGAGGTTATAATAGAATTAATTAAAAATCACAAGAAAGGGATTAATACAGTACATGATTATGCACAGGAGGAGGAATATTTTTTGTAATTCATATTGATGAACATTGTAGTTCAATTCCGTTAACTGTGATATGACGTAATAATAGCGGTGCGAAAGCGGCTATCCAGATAGGCATTGTGAAAGCAAACCGAACTGAATCGAATCGAACTGAATCGGACTTTTTTATTCGGTTATAACCAGTTGTGCAGTGCGAAGAGGGTATTACTAACTAGCTTACAGTAATAGCTAAAACTAGAGCCACACGTGGCACAGAGTGGGAGTTTGATAATGTGGAAAATTGCAAGAGACCTTCTTAATTAGGTCACGTGCCAGAACTGTCTTAAGTTACTACATTTTCTGTTCTTGGAAGGTTGTGAATCCGGAAGTAGACTAGACCTCAGAAATGAAAGTATCAGCTGATAGCCAAAGTCAACGACCTTTGACCATGTAAAGATGAAAGTCACGAGATATATGTCATCAAATTTTCAAAATGCATATGGCTATTAAACCGGAAGCTGTCATTGGAATTCAAATATGAAGGTATGAGTCTATAGCCAGGATCATTGACCTTCAAAGTCCAAATTTGTAAATATGGAAATTCCAAAATCCGTTCTTTTTTTGAATTATCAAGCTTAATTAATTGTGCTTTTAGCACAAACTGGCCAAATGGGTGAGGTAATTGTGTGCAAAGTTCCTTTTTGAACAAATGTATCATATTAGGCGAGTTATGCTTCTGCCCCGAAATGTCAGTAATGAGTTATTCTACCTGGATGTGCCACGCCCACCTCATAAGTTAATTCATATTCAAAGTGTCTCACTGTGTTTCGAATTTCAAGCTTCTACACGAAATAGGTCATAAGATATACATTTATCCTGCTCAAAAAAGCGAAAATATTGTAAAAAACACCGAAATTTAAAACAATTTGGAATTTCAAATTTAAATTAAAAAACTAATGTTATATATCACTTAAAAGAGCACGATGAGCATTTTCAGATCCACAAAAATTAACCCTTTAAGTTAATTAGGTCACGAGCTAGAGCAGTCCAAAGTTGCTAATTTGTCTGGTTTTGGACAGTCGACGTCAAGGTCATCAAAGGTCATTGTCACGAAATGTCACCCTCCCTTCCCCGAAATCTGATAAGCCGTTTTCTCTGAATAGATTTCAAAATGGCGGCCAAAGTATCACTTCCGGAATAGATTTTATTTTGAAATCGGCTGTAGAATAACGATGGCTAAATTTGGTTGACACCGGAAGTTAAAATCCGTTTCCTGTTTAAATCGGAAGTGAAGTTAAAAATTTGACTTTTGCCATTTTGTTTACTTTAAAAATCTATCTTTGCACAAAACATTTAAGATCAATCGGATAAAAAGCAAAAAACTTTTTTTTTGTCAAAAATTACAAAATTCGACCGAAAATGTGTGCGACGAATTTTTAATTTTTGAAATTTGTAAAATGCTATCATTATTATATTTTATTATATGTAGATTCCAAAAATGAAATTCCGAATTTGGTAATGTGCAAATACTGGCTTTGCAACACAGTTGTCACTACAGAAGGTCTACACATGTAGAAATGTTGCTGACGAAGCCTAGGCTGTGGGCCCTGTGGAAAAATCGAAAAAAAAATTAAAGAATTGACATTTCGATGACAAACAATAAACATTCCCCATTTTTGAGACTAAGGTACGATTAATCAAACGAATTGTGAACCTTTCCTTTAATCCTTACCCCTGGATAGATGCATATGTGTAAGAATATGGGTAGTTATTTGGAAGATGGTAAAATCGCAAGCTATTGAGGTCCATAGGATGAGGCATTCAAACAACATCTTTAAACACACTTACTTACCTAAAGATAATTGTTAGTCTAAATATATCGATACCAAAACTATTAAATATAGTACGCTGAAACTTTCAGTGCGGATTTTCGTGGTGTAACACTGCTGAATTGGTTTATCAAGCTTATCAAAGAGTAACATGATCTATTTTACTGCTGTATGTCATTTAGTTTCAGTAATTTAGTTTATCCTTTAATTCCTTTTATCAATACCTACTTACGTTGTACATTCAGCGGGACCCACATTGAAGGATATTCTCGAACAACAATCTGATTTATATTAGAGTTTATTAGATATCTGCTTATTTGGTTATTTCTTGGACCTGACCAATACAAACTGGAAAACAATAGTTCAAGATAGTATTATAAGCTTCTTAAAGTGATACTACGTCTTAGAATTAACATAAAATTGAAGAATTTTAAACTTGGCGAATAAGAGCCAGTAGATATACCTCGTGTCATAAATAATATAACAGGACACTTAAAAAACTTAGTAATTATCCATAAAAATGCAAGTAACTATTGAAAAACGCTAAATATCATGAACTTAGTTTTATGAATTTTCCAATTTTCCAGATTTTACACGGATTCTGTTGTAACTTTATGACACCAGGTAAGTTCACTGATGTAAATATACTCATATTGACCATTTCCAGAACTTAAATTTTATGTTCATTCTAAGACGTAGTATCACTTTAATCAAGGCAGATATATAGAAGTAATCGTGTCCTTTAACAATGTAAGTTCGTCATAAACGAGTCTGTTGTTATATAACCTTGACAACGGCCTTTATGTTAACATTAGCCAATCAAGTTCCAATTGACTTCTGGTTCAATTATGTTCCGAATCCTCGAATTAGTGACCTTAAATGCAAGTGGGGTTGTTCGAAACGTTTCGAGAAATTCGTGTCCACTTTGGTTCTCAATGATCGTGTGTCTGTGTCGCTGGTTCTTTATAGTCCTGTTTGATGCTGATGCTCCTTTCATTTTGGTTTGCAACAAGAAGGACAAAAGGGGCAACAAGAAACACCTAGGAGGCAATGTAGAATTTGATTGCATTTTTTATTGGCAGATGATCTTTTTTAAGAGTAGGAAAAACTATTATTTAGTAGTCTGCTAGTGTTTCAGTGTTGCAGATAATTCCAGCTGCACTAAGCTTAAGACAGAGTTCCATCTTACCAAACACTATCAAAGGCTTTGATTATGTCGCAGAACACCGTCCATATATATGATCTTTGATCGATAGCTTTATGATAGAGGAGCGGAAATTTTTCTTGTAGACCAGTTGAACAACTGATACGATTAACAAATTGCAAAGCACTTACCTGGCTTCGTTACCATAATGATCAATACTTAGAATTGAATTTGAAGGGTTAAATTTCTTTACATATACAACTTTGTAATTGAAGAGTTGTCTGTTTGTCTTAACATCAAATTTCATTAAACCCCAATTCATTTCAGCAAATATTATCTGACCATCGTGTACTCTGAAGACCATCCTATCTGTTGTTTTCTCAGCCACAGCCACAGCACGCTGAAGTAATTCTAAAAGAAAAAAGTAAATCAGTATATTTTCCATTGGACATTTCTGTCGAAATAAATAAACCAATTGTCAACTATCCAAACCACAAATCGATACTGAAACTCAAAACAACATATTGGCGAAATATTGATAACATGATATGAAAGATAGTGAACCACAGCCATATACGCCCACAACGGCATGCGGATGGTAAATATTTAAGATTTTGGGGCAAGGGCAATAACTCTGCTTCTAACGGTCGAAATTAGCTCAAATTCAAATTTGATCTTCGTTTTATGAATATGTATACACATTCCGAATTTCATTTGATTCCATCAAAAAATCTAGTTTTTAGAGCGTTTACTAGCAAATGTTGACGGACGGACGGACGGACAGGTGTGCCGACAGTATACTTGGTCCTTAAACAAAATGACAGCGATGATAGCAAAAATGTCATTTTCCGATTACGTCATGAAAACGACCGCAAAATTTCTTAAGGGAAGTTTTGAGTGTGGTAAATACCTCATGGTTAAGCATTTTTGATTGTCAATTTTGGTCTTGGATAAAAATCCGCCAAGCAAGACAATTCGGTTGATCAAAACCTCAGCCAAAGTATGGCAAAATAAAGATTAAAAATTTTAGTAGTGGACTCCCCCAAAGAGAATTGCCATTTGGTTTTCGAATAGAGTAATACTACTATATAGGTCAACATATACAGTCAAGTAACCTAATTTCGTGGTAACCTATTTTTCGTGGTTTTCCGGAAGGATTAATAATTTACATGTGCGACCTCGCGTGACCTCCGCATTTGCTTGTTTTGATAAACATGGGTTTTCTGTACAATCGAAACAAACCAATTTTAATTATTTTGTAGAATATCTGAGGAAACATCTAAGACATAAAAAAAATTTTTTTTTAACTTTGACGAAATTCGGTGTTGAATCCTTATATCCACGAAAATAGGTTACACCACTGTACAATAACAAACACAAATTTCACTATTGAAATAGTGCTCATAACATCAAATATAGAGCGATATAGAACTATTAAAACAGAATTAAAACTTTTAATAATATGTTGTTGTTACTCAGAGTTTCACGCTATGCTATCTTTAAACAACTGAGCTATTTCAGCCTGCGCCCCTTCTGAAGTAAGATAAGTAGAAGAGTTCGGAACGTTTGTTCAAAGAAGTGTGCTTATTGATATTTACGATGGAAAGCTTGTCAGCTGAAACAAGGTTTGGTTTTATAGTCATATTGTCAATTGGAACTTTTTTGCAAAACCGGAAGTGCCACAGTTCAATACGTGCAAAAAATAGAAAATCGACTCTATAAGTCGTATTTTAGGGTCAATCTGTTTCGGGTTTTCATTTTTAGAATCTACTCGCAATATCTGATATGATAGCACTTTAAAAATTCAAAATTCGTAACACTAATTTTTTGGGACAAGTTTGTGATTTTTTTTGATTAATCTGAAATTTTGGGTGCTAAGAAAGATCACTTAAGTAAACATTATGTACGGTACATTCAAATTATTTGCTTAACTTCCGGTTTAGACATTTAAACTTCTTAATGTCTTTTTTAAAGACAAAAAAAACGAAGAAAAACATTCAGACCGGAAATAATACTTAGGCCGCCATATTGATATGACCGACTTTTATAAAACTTAAAATGCGGCTTCGAGGTAAAAGTTGATGTGCGTAATTTTGGTGTATATTTAAACTTCCCTCGATTGCGAAAAAAAAATGTGGGAGCCGATTTTTAATTTCGTTTTTGCTTTTTACAACTTCCGGTTGAAGTTAATTTTTTCAATTTTTATCTCGTGACCTTGACCTTTGATGCCCTTGGACTTTATAAGGTTAAAGGGCATTGACCTTGGCTATCTGTTGATACTTTGACATTTAACCTCCGACCTCCGAAAACAGCCAAATTCGCAACCTAGGACGTAACCTAATTAACCTAGAGGGTTCTTAATGTACTTGATTATTACAATCGTTTTTTTAAAGTTTCTCGTAGCGTGTTATTAAATTCCAGTGACCATTGAAGGTTAATGGAATTTATTAACCCCACGCGCTACGAAAAACTTCCAGATGGCATTAAGGTCATTATTTAAAGGTCAATGGAATTAACTGGCCCCACACGCTACAAGAAACTATCATAACAACAGAGGTCCTTAAGGTCAATGCAATTAACTAACCCTAAAAGTATACTACTGCTGTATTTCTTCAGTGAACTAGTAACTCGAAGCTCCGATAAAATATGGCTGGAACCACCTGCGAGAGCAGCAGCCAATTTACCGCTTGTAAGCAATGGTACCTGTATAATTGATGATTTGATAGTACTGGTAGTATGTTTTTATGTGATGTACGTGTATATGTATAAATTGTAAAATTAAATAGAAATAGATATTTCTATATCGCTCTACAGTTGATGTATTGAGCTCTATTTTAACAGTGATGAATTTTTGTTACTTAATAAATAAAGAAATATAATATAATATTTCATATTTGTACTTTTTTGACAAAGTTAATATTTCCAAAACAACTCATCAACGGTATATCACCTATCTATCCTAGTCAGATATAGTCAGCTTTTTGTAATACGTTTGACATAAACTGTGTTCACCATACTTATACAACGTATAGGTCATGTTCAGTTTTTTTTCAGTCTGTCGGGAAAAGGGACAAATTTTGAGGGGAAGCTGACTCCATCGTTCCACTAGAATATTTTTATCCCATTATGATTCAAGTTGGTCATGAATGTCACAGAAATTTGGAATAGGTATCTTTTGGGGTACAAATATTTTACCCCTATGGCACGAAAAGGGGTGATTTGAGGGGCCAACTGACCCCTGTTTATCGCTGAGATATTTGGTTTTTTTAACTTCATATGAAATGATTCTTATACTGTATTAATTTCAAGGGTTTTTTGACATACCCTAAGGGCCACACCCAATCGATCTGTACCAGCTTACCGACAGTTTTTCAATATCTGTCATAGTCATAATTCATTGAAACCTTCTAATTCATTGAAACCTTCTGGGTCTTTTAAGGTTAAATCGCCCGTATTTAGCCCTTAGATGTAAGGTCTTCAGCACTACTAGAACTGCACGAATATTGATAGATTGAATTTGAATATTGAATATCAGTTAGACTTCAAACTTAACATTTCACTTTCCATTTCAAGTCTCAAGAAAAGATGAGTCTGTATTTTAACTTGAAACACGGATAATTGGATACATTTGGACTTGAAAAATCGATTTTGACGGTGAGCTCTACACAATTACTGATAAACTAACACATTCCAATTTATGAGAGTAAGGTATGAATTTTGTGAAAAGGATGACGGACCAGTCCCTTTCCCAAAATTTAAAAAAAGTATATCCTACTTTGGAACACTAATCCGTTTTTAAATTTCTTCGACAGATTCACACTAGTCTTGTTGTCGTCTACATCGAGTGAGAAAAACCCGTTCGGTGTGACCCAGTAAAGGATACGTTGTTTCACATCGGCTGTAACGAATTGGATAGGTCCATCTGAGCCATTTTGATATTGTTGCCATTGTTTATCTTTACAAATTGTTATGTCGTCAGAATTCAGGGAAGAATTAAAAAACAGCGGTCCTTCTGAAAATATAATTCGTTAGTGAGTTCGTTAGTTTATTTATTTATTGTAATCTTTTAAATATTGGAATATCTTCCCATTGGACCATTGTAGACAATCTCTAGCCGTTATGATATTAAAAATATGATTTATTTTGTACACAAAATACAATAGTATAAATATATATACAATACCCCAACACATCAATTATTTAACACATTCTTGAGCACATTCGATGACTGCCTTCAATCTCTAGCCATTATTTAACGCATATGATTCCTCAATTGATAATTTTACGAAAGAAAGGGGTAAACTTGATCTTCGGAACATACCCTGCTTTCGAAAATGCAATACGCTTCTTACAGATTTATTGTTTTCTACCCAAAGAACCATATACATCAATTAGTAACTAAAGCATTTTGTGAAAACTGTTTGTTCCTCTGAAATCAGGCAAGTGAATACTATCTTGTTTAGAATGCTATGAAAGTCGATATTGTGCGTAATTCTATTTTATCCCACGAATTATTTGTTTCAAGTTCCTCATCATGCAAAAGCAGTTTTGTAATGTCTTGTCCCCAGTCTTTCAGAACATTGAACATTATTACTTGGTGTGTTTCACTTATAAGACTGCGGTCAAACTTGACAATAAAATCGAAGAAAATGCCAAACTACCTGAAGCAACGCTATATAATCCAAAAATTAAAAACTGCACAACCATTATAATTCTTGCGACATCAGTGGCAGTCATCTTGGTAAATGAATACGATTTAGATTTCAGTACTGGTGAGCTTACCTTACATCATTAAAAATTCAATTTAATAAGAATCAAAGCAATCATATCATAATTATAATATTTTCTATGGTTATCAAAAATGAAACATAGTCTGACTTAGTTTTAATTGCTCGCTTGTTCGCAGTTCTTAAACATCATATCACATTTACAATTACAATACCAGTAAGGCCAGACTTTCCAATGTAAAATTTCCTTGTTCCGTAAGTTACACACATATTGGTTGACAAACATTACTTTCTGGTTCATTAGCCATCCAAACAAAACTGATATTTATGACATAGCATATTCTGTTCGACGGGTGATTTGACCTACTGTAAAAGTGAAGTTTAACAAACATGTGACAAATTCCTAGTCCACTTTTAAATACATTGTACCCAAGTTATACACGATCACTGCTCATTGGGTCGGAAAAATCCTAAATTTTAGATGAAAATTAAAGAATCCAGTTTATGTACTTTCTGTAATTCAAGTATTAAAACTCTGAAACATTTATTTATAGAATAAATATATTGGGATCATCTCAACTGATAAATTCAGAAATGTGAACGATTGGAAATTAACAAATCACCTTTTTTTGATAACCAAATATTAAATAAATAAAACCAAAATTGAAAATAGTGTACCCTCCTCCATAAGCTTTCACAAATATCTTAACCAGCAAAGACTAATTTCAAAGGAGTTGCAGTTTTGTTTTTAAAAAACCAGAAATTCTTTTTAGAGTAAATAATAATAATACATACCCCCAGCATATTCGCCAGAAAGACCATATGAAAAAGATCAATGATTTTAAGGACCACCCGAAAAAAAAAAACCCTTAAGGCTTCTCTTTCGCAGAGATCCCTCATAAAGGGGAAATTATTGGTATTTCTTTTTGTTTTTTTGTTTCAGTTTTTTTTTTTTTTTTTCAATTCACCAATATAATATTGTATAATAAGCCTATTTATGTTAATTTCATTTTTTTTGTTTTTTTTTTGTTTTGTTAAATATTGCATATTTTTTCCTTATTGCATATTTATCTTATGTATCCTGTCATATAATCTATATGTAATAAAATGTATTAAGAAAAAAAGGAAAAATCCAAAAAAACAAAAAATCCCGTGATCTATGAATACACAAAAATGTACGTGCACTGGGGGTATAAAAACGGGTTGAATGGCTCTGGGAAAGGAAAGGGTTGGAGACACCCATGTTCACATCGGAAAAGCCTAGGGGTTGCTGTAACAACATTGATGCAACGTTACAGGCAGGGACGTCAGTAGTACTAGAGCTTACAGATTGGTCGCACGGTGATTCCCTATTCCATTTCATTTCATAGGGAAAATGCGACCGATCTGTAAGCTCCCAAAAAAGACCTAAACACCCTACATTCCATCAATTCCCTCCCAAAAAAACCTAAACACCCTACATGTCATAAATTCTTACATAAGACACTCACCCCATCTTCTTCATCATCAACTTCTTCTGTCACCAACCAGCCAGCATCATCTAGACCCTCTACTAAACCACACGTTCATACCCGACAGAGTGATGAATCCAAATTCAATCTACCAAAACCAACCAAACCTATTCTCATCATTGGATCGTCAAATTTAGGCCGTATCCCAGAAGGCACCTCAGAAACCCAAATAGAGAGCTTTCCAGGCGCAAGAATCTGTCATTTGAAGTCTATCATCACTAAAGCAGAAGCCAGTCAAGTACAAAATAAAGTAATAGTACATGTAGGTTTAGATGATAAACAAGAGGATGGTAATTTCATCCACATCCAAATTTCCAAACATCTTTAAAACGAGCATGTCCTGGAGCCTTTAAGAACCTATCAAAATTCAATGAACTTATCACAGCTAAACCACTAACGAATACCACTACCATTCCAGAATACTTTGGATTCATTAAAGTTCAAAACGACAATATTGATTGGACAGAGATGACAGCCAAGAATGTATTTTCTCCCTGGATGGCCCATTTAAACTAGATGCGGGGGTGGACCGAAACTGGATAAACAGTAGTGAATCTGAGCTGAAGATCATTATCTGTAATGGAAGAAAGTCTATTGGACAAAGGACTTAAATTTATACCCACGGCAGTGCCTTCATCCATTGACAAAATTTTAGATGCCACTTGCAAATTCGAACGTTTAATAAAACTGGCCTATTTTTACAGAAAAACCCTTGGTAGAGGAACCCGGAAGAAGTCTGTGGAAAAATCTGAGTGGACTCCACCAGACTGCTCCGGCGAATCTTATCGAGTCTCAGAATACATTGACCATTTTTTGTTACCTTTAGCGTGCCAACATCAATCATATCTAAAAGACACATCCGATTTTGTTGAAAAAATAAAGAGTTTAGAAATCCCGGGAAATGCCTTCTTCATATCAATGGACGTTAGTAGCATGTATACCAATATTGACAACAAAGCCGGTTTGAACGCTGTAAAAAAAATGCTTTGAGAGAACTCCTGACCCAAAACGGACGATTCTGAAATTCTTAAATTACTCGAAATTTGTTTAAAACGGAATGATTTTTATCTTAACGGTAAGGTTTATCTTCAGACTTCAGGAACAGCAATGGGTAAGAGATTTGCCCCAAGCTATGCCAATATATTCATGGCTGAATGGGAACGCGAAATTGATTTGATCTCTCCTTTCAAACCACTTTTCTACGGACGTTTTTTTGATGACATATTTTTAATTTGGCAACATACTATTCAGGAATTCTGGCAATACTTCGAAATTCTAAATAACCATCACCCATCAATCAAATTAACAGCAAATATAAGTGATCACAGCATGGACTTTCTCGACACAACAGTATTCAAAGGACCGGATTTTAATGAAACTAGGAAGACTGATATTAAAGTATTTTTCAAACCCACTGATTTTGATGATGCGTGTCAATTAATCTTTAAGAAATTGCGAGAGCGGGGATATTCAAAACGATATCTCCGCAGCATTAAAAGAAAAACTCTTTCAGGAAATGAGAATCGGAACACAATCCTCGTTCCGGTAAACTCTAATCAATCTTTCGGATCACGGCCGTGCAGATCTACAAGATGTAGAACCTGCGAGCATATTTTACATCCAATTCTTTCTCTAATAAGCATAACGGGAAACAATTCCCTATTAACGGTGAGCTTTCTTGTACCAGCACAAATATCATTTACCTAATTTCATGCGACAAATGTCATTTACAATACGTAGGCGAAACTAAAAACTCTTTGAGAAAAAAAAGAATTAACGGCCATCGTTTCGACATTTCCCATCATCTGGATAAACCTATTGGGAACCATTTCAACTCTCCCAACCATTCCCTCGCAGATATGAAGGTGGCGCCCATTGAAAAGGTCATCGCAGAAGAAGACACCAACCCTAAACGTTCAAGACTATACAGGGAGAGCTTTTGGATGAATCAACTAAAAACTATTTCACCCTGTGGACTAAATATACAGTTTGATTCTCAAATAATCCCATTTGTTGCTCCATTCAATAACATTTCTTGTCAAGCATCCCGAATTATCAAAAGATACTACACAGAGTTACAAAATAAATTTCCCACTATTTTTTACAAAAAATTAGTCATAGCTTATTCGAAAAATACAAATCTATAGGATATAGTTGTTCGTGGTCGACTTGACCCCACCGATGATGTAGAGTGATCTAACAGAATTTAATATTCTCATTTTCATTGTCTTTGTACTTTATAGTATATAATAGTAGGAAGCCACGAATACATAGCCATTAACGAATACCTATCTAAATATGGAGGAAGTGTCAATGGTAAAAACAATATTGAATTCGAAGGTAATTTGAATCTGAACAAAATAAAATTGATATTAAGAATTAATAGTCAAGTTGATTTCAACGTAGAAAATTCATTGAATACGTTACTAGGATTTGATAAACAAATATACACCCAATCCACTTTAGCACCACACAAAGCTAATATCGAGAATGATATCGATGTGATAAATATACATTGCAATTTGATAAACGGTGGATTTTTCAATAAATACAAACGTCAGATTATTTACATTCTTCCAACATTCACTGTACCGATAGGACATAAATTATAGAGAAACCATTTCAAACGACGTATTTACCACTTAATTCCTTTATGATTAAAGGAAATAAAAGATGGTAAAGTAAAGTTAGATAATCGAAATCATCAAATTCGTAGTTTTCATCCATGTTCAATTCTTTTCCGTCGTTGTAAGGATACATGATTCCTTCATCATCCGGTGCTTTTCTCTTAACGAGATTTAGATAACTTCTAAAAACTTTCTTTTGTTTATCATCATCCTTTGGATTAAATACTCCATTGGTATTTCAAATTCATTCGTTACATCGTGTCCATTAGCTAATCGAATATAATCTTCTACAGCTATCTTATCTTTAGAGTAACCCTGAAACGTTTTCTTTTCTTTTAGAATACCGTCGGAAGTTAGAATGATATTGTATTTAACTTTTGGCGCCAAATATAATTCCACCATCATCGTAATCATTCTTTCCTTTACAATACTCATTTTCGGACACCAACCCAGCTTCGTTTAGTTTATCCCAATTGCTAGACGAAATGTATAAACTACCGGTATCTGTAAGAATTGTTGTATTTCCAAGTTCTGATTTTAGACGCTTCACAAATCCGTGTATTTCCTTTATACGTAACTTATCTCCCTTTTTCGGTTTCTTGGGCGTACTGCTGACTGTTAGCTTAGAATATTGAAAGATAGACAGAAATACAGGGGAACGAGGTTTATAATCTTTTTATTATCTAGTTATTAATATATCGATCGACATTTCTATAACCTTTAGGATATTGCATAAGTCCTGATCCTGTAAAGCCTACCCCTCAAATGACAAATTGAATGTTTGAATGTCATTACAGTTAGAGCGATCCTGAAAGAAGTAACTTTCCATCATCATAGTTTTTAAGGATAGAGTAAAGATTGAATGGTAGATGATTGAGTGATAGAAGATGATGGATATAGAGAATGGTACAGTCAGTGGTACGCCCAAAACAATTTCATCAACAACAACTTCACAGTCTAAAACTTCTGAAAAGAGTGTTGAGACTGCGACTAGAGCAGCTCGTATTGCTACAGAACTTTTATTCTGTGATGAAGAAGCTACACAGGAATTAAATTTGAAGAAACTTAAGCTGAAGAAAGAGCTAGCAGTAGCCAAGGCTGAGATGGTAGCCATAGATGAATGCAGTAATTCCAGTAGATCCATTCCTAGTCGTTCCAGTCATGGATCTTTGAGTGGTCGTCGACAAGTTTTACATCGTTATTTGAGAGACCAAGCTAAATATAGCAATGCTTCTGTGAATGGTGACTTAGTAACAATTGACAGTACTGGATCGGCAGATCCAATTACAGCTGATTCATTGCCCTTTGATAAAACGGTACCTAAAATAATTGCAAAGGATGATTTAAATGTTCATAATTCTGTAGATATTAATGAATGTAAGTCTAAGGCAAATTTAAATGAATGTAAAGCTAATTTAGATACTCCAAATTTAAATGAATGTAAAGTTAATTTAGATACTTCTAATTTAAATGAACGTAATTCAAATGTACGCAGTTTAAGTGTTTCAAATTCTAATGTTAGAAATTTAGATACCTCAAACTTTATTCCTAATGTAAAATACTGGAGATTTTGTTCCATGTAATGATAGGTCACGTACGCCATGCCATGCAAGTTAAATTATCACACTTAGTTCCGATCCTATTTCATTATTGGCAGATCTTCTATCTCAAAAACAAGATCGCGATGCATTACCAAGACCGGAACCGGATGTTTTTGATGGTGATGTTCTTAAATACCCTACATGGTCGAAATCGTTTACAGCTTTAATTGAAAGAAGAACTAAAGAACCAGCTGAACTCTTGTACTATCTGGGAAGATACACATCTGGAAATGCAAAAGAAGCTATAAGTGGACTACAATCACTGGATACCAAAGAAGCTTTTTCCAAAGCTAAATCTATCTTAAATAAAAGGTTTGGAGATCCATTTCTCATTTCAACAAGATTCGGGAAGAAGATAGAAGAATGGCCAGAAATTAAAAGTAATGATGGACAAGCTCTCCAAAAGTTATCAGACTTTCTTCAAAGCTGTCATGTTGCCATGGATTCAACACCTTACCTCAATTCTTTGAATGAACCAGATGAAAACCAAAGTCTCCTAGCAAAGTTTCCGCATTACATTGTTCAGCGATGGGGCAGAATTGTGGATGATTTTACTTATGATGAAAATGAAGATCCAGAACTGACGTCAAAGAATAAATTCCCACCATTTGCAAGGTTCTGTAAATTCATAGAGAAAGAAGCACGAATAGCCTGTAATCCAGTTACATCTTCACGTTACGCTGTCAAGAAACAAAGAAATCGGTATGACAAAAGAACTATGTCCACTATGGCTGAGGAACACGTTCCTGATACCAATTCATCAGAAGAGAAGAAACTGATCTGCATCCATTGTAATGGAAACCATGAAATAGATGAATGCGAAAAATTCAAGAAGATGTCTCTCATCGATAGGCTAAATTTTACAAGAAACAAATCCTTATGCGGGGATGTCTCAAGTATGGACATATGAAAAATGATTGTCGTCGAAAGAAAACCTGCAAAACATGCCATGGATTTCACCCAACAGCACTGCATGATGAATACTTCAAACACAGAAAGGAGAGGAATATCCCACCTAAGAAAGATGAGTTTAAGAATAAACCAAGTCGTCAACAATCTGTCGCTAATTGCATAAGCAGCAACAAGATAACTCATGGTTCAACTTAATGTATATCTCATTCCATGATTGTACCAATATACGTAAGCCATGAAGATAACGTATGCCGTCTTAGATGAGCAGTCAGATGCTGGTTTCATAATAAATGATTTAGTTGAAGAATTACATATTGATGGACCCAAAACTGAATTGAAATTATCAAGAGTATTAGCCACTTCCACAATATCGTGCAAGAAAATGTCTGGGCTGCAAATTGTTGGGTATGGATGTAAGGAAGAAATAAGTCTACCTATTACCTGTACCCGAGGAAGAATTCCAGCCAGACATAGTCAAATTCCAAGACAGGAAACAGCCTCCAGATAGGGACAATCTCAGGAAAATGTCAAGTAAGCTAATGCCATATGAGAAAGACTTGAAGATAGGTATGCTGATTGGTACTGACACAATAAAGGCCATAAGACCACTAGAAGTAATACCTGGCATAGACAATCAACCATATGCAATGAGAACTGCCTTGGGTTCGGGTGTTATTGGAGAAGTCATACAAAATGGTAAAAACGAAGAACACACTAGATCCGTATTCATATGCAAGAAAGATATTGTTGACAGACACTGTCATTTCTCCTTCAGAACTCAAGTGAAAGAGGTTATTGCACCTAGACAAATAGTTCAAATGTTCCAACAAGACTTCAATGAAGGAACTAAAGAAGAATATATTTCCCAAGACGACAATAGATTCATGGATAAATTGAGAAAGGGAATTCACCAATTGAAAGATGGGCATTTTGAGCTTCCATTGCCATTTAGAAATGAAGATACCATTTTAAATTTACCAAATAATAGAGTTGCTGTTCTCAAAAGATTGAGAGGATTAGTAAAAAGGTTTGAGAGAGATCAGAAATATAAAGATGACTTTATATATATATATAGTGAATTTATGATTGGTATCATAAAGAAAGGCTTTGCAGAGTGTGTACCTGAAGATGAGATTGACACTGCAGAAGGAACCAGTTGGTACATACCACATCATGGCGTTTATTACCCTAAAAAACCTACGAAGATTAGAGTAGTATTCGATTGTAGTCACACATATAATAGAGAATCATTAAACAGTAATCTGTTACCAGGTCCTGATCTGAAGAATAACTTGGTTGGTGTTCTTTGCAGATTTAGACAGAATAAAGTTGCATTTACATGCGACATTGAATCGATGTTCTATCAGCTGAAAGTTAATACTGAACATAGGGATTATCTCCGCTTTTATTGGTGGGAAGATGACGACTTCACTAAAGATCCTGTTACCTATGACTGTACATCTGTTTGGTGCAACCTCGTCCCCAGGGTGTGCAAATTATGGCTTGAAGGCAACAGCAGACTTATACGAAGATCAATTTGGCAAAGATGCAGCAAATTTCATCAGAAACAACTTTTATGTAGACGATGGTTTAAATTCAGTTTTAACTATTCCAGAAGCTGCAGATCTCATTGAAAGGAGTAGAGAAATTTGTAGACGAGGAGGTTTTAGACTTCATAAAATTCTTTCAAATCGAAGAGAAGTTCTACAGTCTATCCCTTTAGAAGAAAGATCCAAGGATGTAATGAATCTTGATATAGATAAAGATCCACTACCAATAGAGCGCACACTTGGCGTTCAATGGTGTGTGGAGAATGATGTATTCCAATTCAGAATAAATATTCAAGACAAACCATTAACCAGACGAGGTATACTCTCTACTGTTAGTTCAGTTTTCGACCCACTAGGACTGGTCTCACCTGTCATATTAGCTGGTAAAAGAATTCTGCATTCTGCAGGAACTCTGTAAGGACTGTACAGATTGGGATAAGGAAGTACCAGATAGTATTCGGTTTAGATGGGCTAGATGGAGAGAAGAATTGACACTTGGCAGAATTGAAGATCAACAGGGCATTTAAACCAGAGCATTTTGGAGAAACCAAATCTGTCGAACTTCACCACTTTTCTGATGCCTATTTAATGGGTTATGGACAGTGTTCTTATATCAAATTAATAGATGAAGCAGATGTAATAACAACATCTCTAGTTTTAGCCAAATCTCCTTCACTTAACTCCTTCAAAACCTGTAACAGTACCAATGTTGGAATTAACTGCAGCCGTGACCTCAGTTAAAGTTGCAGACATGCTTAAAAGAGAACTTGAATATCAACCAGTGAAGGAATATTTTTGGACTGATAGTAAAGTGGTTTTTGGGTATGTCTCAAATGATTCCAAAAGATTTCACATATATGTAGCAAATAGAGTCGAACAGATTCGGAACCTATCAAGTCCTAAACAGTGAAATTATGTTGAAAGTTCTGAAAATCCTGCAGATATTGCATCTAGAGGTTTACAAGCAATGGACCTGCTAAACTCCGACATATGGTGGAAAGGACCAGATTTCCTGAGAAGAGAGAATATTGAAGAGAAACTGGACCAAATTGAAGATGAAAGGGTTTTGATGTTGGGTGATCCAGAGGTTAGGAAAATAGTAACGTTTGCTACTGCAGCAACAGAAAGTCACACAATGGTTAACTACTTTGAAAGATTTTCCAATTGGACCAAGTCGAAGAAAGCTATTTCAGTTTGCCTGAGAATGCAAAAAAGGATCAAGAAAACTGATGCATCTGATATGTTTGAAAATGGTGTATTAAAAATGTCAACTGTAGAAGAAATAAAGAAAGCAGAAATGGAAATTATTAAAGAAGTACAGAAAGAATATTTCATTGAAGAAATTAAAATTTTAGAATCTTTAAAGGTGAAAAAGAAGGAAAGTAAGGTAAATAGGCAGAATGAGAAAGAAGAGAAATTGTATTTAAAGAAATCAAGTGCCTTATATAAGTTAGATCCCTTTATTGATGATAATGGTATTCTTCGTATTGGTGGCAGAATTCAGAATGCTAATATACCAACTGAATGTAAACATCCAGCAGTAGTTCCAAAAAGAAATCATGTAACTGAAATTCTTATAAGACATTTCCACACCAAAATGAAGCACCAAGGAAGAAGTATTACCCACAATGCCATTAGAGAAAACGGTTTTTGGATTATTGGAGGCCGCAACATAACATCAAGCATCATTAGCAAGTGTGTAACCTGTAAGAAGTTATACAGTCCTACACAAGAACAAAAAATGTGCCCTCTACCCAAAGACAGATTTGAGACTGAAGCTCCATTCACCTATGCAGCAGTAGACTACTTTGGTCCTTGGCATGTCAAAGATGGCAGACGCGATTCAAAACGCTTTGGTGTGATCTTGGGAAAGATTGATTCGGTCAGTACGTTCAGTGTTAAGTGCTCTATTAGAAACTCATAAAAATGCTCTAAATGATGAAGTTTTAAGAACATTTTTTGCAGAGGCAGAATGTATTGTTAATAGTCGTCCTTTAGCCTTAGATGATAATAATGACCCTAATTATACTTGTTCATTGACTCCTAATCATATTTTGACTCTTAAGGCTCAAGTTCTCCTACCGCCTCCAGGTGAATTTGTTCGCGAAGATGTTTATTTAAAAAAGAGATGGCGGAGAGTGCAATTTCTGTCAAACGAATTTTGGAAAAAATGGAAAGAAGACTATGTGCAAAATTTACAAATTAGGCAAAAGTGGCATAAATCTGTTCCAAATCTTAAAGTCATAATATAGTTTTGATTAAGGCTCCAAATGTTGTTAGATGCAATTGGAAATTAGGTAGAATTTGTGAAGTATTCCCAAGTGAAGCTGACGGTTTAGTCCGCAAGGTCAAATTAATATTAGCTGACAATTCAATTGATAAAAAGGGAAGGCGAACAGCCGCTACTAAATTCTTAGAAAGACCTGTACAGAAACATATTGATGCAAGCAGATTAAGACCGGGTATCCCCAACGAGAAGCCATTAGATGTATAAAAGTTAATTGTTCATGTTATGTTTATCCTCTCATGTTCATACGTTAGTTTAAGACTGATATGTTATAGTAAATACGTTATATTAAAATTGACATGTTCTATATTAAGATTGTCACGTTATATATTAAGTTACACATGTCATATTCAGGCTTACATATTATATTAAGGTTCACATGTCACGTTAAGGTTCATATGTCATATTAAGGTTCACATCATACATAGGGTCCTCTATGTTCCGTTAATTTATTAAGTATTAATTAATGTGAAGCATTTAAATTGTTCATTTTGTGTTAATTTCACAATTTAGGGAAGCCATGTAAGAATCGTTGTATTTCCAAGTTCTAATTTTAGACGCTTCAAAAATCCATTTATTTCCTTTATACGTAACTTATCTCCCTTTTTCGATAACTTCCGGTTTCTTGGGCGTACTGCTGACTGTTAGCTTAGAATATTGAAAGATAGACAGAAATACAGGGGAACGAGGTTTATAATCTTTTTATTAATAATAATCTAGTTATTAATATATCGATCGACATTTCTATAACGTTTAGGATATTGCATAAGTTATTTACTCAGCATGTTTCACATTTATTTCTGTGAGCACGTTTTCTTCCACAAGCGGTGTCAATGGAAATTTCATTCCTTATGTTTAAGTCTGGCTTTGTTATAAGCGGTGTAGAGTTTGCACTTGTGTACTATGCAGTGTCTCATGCTATGAAATTTAGCTTCCCTATGAAATTCGGTATCCCCTACAGTAAAAGGTCATAAATTAGTAAGAAAATTCATTAAGTATAAGTAAGATTAAGATGATTGTATTGTATACTTTCAGTTTTTACGGATTGTAATGGATTCATGGGTTATGGTATTTTAAGATATGATAAGATATGATAAGATATGATAAGATATGATAGAAAGAATAAAAGATATGATGATATTGTAATTCTTGATGTCCTGATCTTGTAAAGCCTACCCCTCAAATGACAAATTGAATGTTCGAATGTCATTACAGTATCCGTATAGTATATTTCAGGCTTATAAAATCCATCTATGACGCGAATAAATTATTCATTATTTTTTTACTGTGAAATAAAACGAATGATCCCAAATGACTAGGTGTTACTCGTGTAGATTTAGGAGGTGTACAGTAAAATTCTTTTTCTTCTTCATTTATCTCAACTATATATTGACTCTCATTTACTTTTTCATAGTTTTTAACATGTGAATCGAAGTTGGCTTTTAAAGTCGCTTCACTCCATAAATGTCTCAATGTAGTTATATCCCTCTGAATAGATTTATCATACAATGAATTGCCTAATAATTTCATGCAATTACTACCCACAATATTACCTTCTCGTTTATACTTATTTCTTAGATCTCTCAAAATTAAAATATAATCTCTATAGTGTGGAGTTAATAATTCGTCCACCGTCTTTCACTATTTCTTGAATATCAACCGATGTTAAAACATCTGAACAGAAACCATTTCTGAACCTGATTTTAGTGCCAGTTTCCTTTTTACCTATTCTATTCGTAAAACTGATTTTATCTTTAGCTTGTATGGGTTGGAAGAACATGTTGGTAGGATATTTAAACCAGACTTTTAAAATAGCAGTTCTAGGTCTGAATTTCTGCTCATTAAAGAGCTTAACAAATTCTTTATTTTCTTCTTGTAGAAATGGTCTACCACTTTCCGCTCTCGGATATTCGCTGTCTAAATCCGACATGGCGGAAGCGTACAAACCGTTATCATCAAAGGCCATTAGTTTAGCACATTTTATTTCTTTAAGTCTCGAATGAACCTCCGTTTTATCTTTTGGGTTGGCACTATATTCTTTAAATAAATCAATTATATTATCACTTAGCGTTTCTGTGTATTCACTTAATACATTACATATTTCATCCATTGTATTCGTTTTAAATGATTTTCGATTTGCCGAAACTCTTCGTCCTTTAATACTTTGTCTGATAAAATATCTTATAAAAGGGTGTGTATGTGAGTAAACTTTTTCTACGTTTTCTTTTTCGGTGTGTTTCGGAACCATTCTAGTACTTTCATACCATTCTTCTTCAACCATTTCTTTATCGTAATGATATAAATAATACCAACCCTTTAAAGATAAAGAAGGAGCCGTTAGATTATTGGAAATATTCTGAAATACAACTTCCTTCATTGCTTGATTGTATTTTATCAAACAAGCTCCGAGACATAACGTATCTCTTTTAGCGTAAGGTTCCCATTCGTGTCTTAAAGATTCCCAATTATCTTCGGTGTATTTTGCAATATTAATATCGGTGATCTTTCTCAAATTCATTGGTAGATTAGATGAATTACCCCATGCCGCTAAACTAGATGTTTCATGTTGAAAAGAACATATGAAATTAACATTTTGCAAATAATTAGAGTTGCCCATTATTTGTTTTTGTCTTTTCCATTTTTTCTGTAAATCTTCATCGGTGAATGAATTAGTTAAAGGTAGAGACAGAATTCCTCTGGGTATTTTTAAAGGGCATTGTGTTATTTTTTTTACGTTTTTGATCACGATCCAGTTATCAAAACCGCTACCGTTATGAGCAATTAATGTTATTCTTTTTTGATCTATTTTTCCTAAACGTTGTAACATTTGATCGATGCAATCTTTACTCATTATTCTTCTGGAACACTATCAGTGGGATTTAAATCTGGAAAGTTATGTATTATTTTGTCTAACATTTTCTTAGTTTTTCTAAATTAATTAACATGCAAGAATAAGGAATGGCTTTTTTCGTTTCTTTTTCGCTATAGGTTTCGCAATCCCATGCGTATAAACAATCATCGTGTATGGTTGGAAAAACGTTTAGTTTTAGGGGTGAAACTTGCGTTACCGTATTATCATCTCTACGAGTTCTCCATACGTTTTCATCGTAATTATCTTCTATTTCTTTTATGTCTAAGGTTTTGTTATTTCTTCTAATGAGACAGAAATGTGATTTATGTAAGTAAAATACCCAATCTAATTCCTCGGATACTTTCTTTGGTTGAAAATATCTATGTTTGGGCATATAAATTTGAAAATAAGTATTAAATTTCTTATTTAATTCAGATTCTAGCAATTGTCATCACTCCTTTTCTGTTTGATTTTGAAAAACTGTTGATGAAATCTTGAAATCCTCTCGTGTAGTCTTCGTTTAAAACACGATTTACGCACTTTACAAAGCAGTATCCATCGCTCGGTATATAACAATTTATACCGCTATATTCATTGATCTTTTTGAGTAGGGTAACACCACTACCCTTTTTTGATCTTTTTATTCCTTTGAAATTGTTTTTACGTTAAATGATTTTTCCTGAGAAATACCAATCAGAAGCATCCGATTTTACATCCACTGTTGCGAAGAAATTGTGAAAAGTTTTGGCATTAAAGCCTACAAATTGCATGTTTTGTTTGTGTTCACTATCAAGAAGTATCTCTCCATCTAATTCAATTTGCCCTTTAAATATTATGAATTTATCAGAGATAAGGTAAATAATACTGGAAAAAAGTTCATTTGATATGAATGTTTCATCGTCTAAAATTTCAATTTTATTCATACTTTTAAAGCAACTATTTTTAACTAGGAATTTTTAACTTTTATTGATGATATTTCTACATAAAATTTTTCAAAATTTCATTGAATTTTTATAATTCTTCAATGGTTATGTTCTTATCTTCTCTCGATCTTTCGAAAAAAATGAATAATTTATTAAGATATGTATTTAAAATTTCTGTTTTCTTTTTATAATGAGCTTTCTGTTTTGATGTAAAACCTAAAGTAATAAATCCACAAGATGAAGTTTGAACGGCAGTGAACGCGGCTAATACAGTTGGGACAATTATTGGAAGCATTAATCCACTGGTTACGGCTGTTGCCACCGTTATCCCTATTGTTAAAACTGTACTTAATGTTTTGAAAACAGAATCAATTCTACTCCAAGTTTTTCTACATTTGTTGAAGTGTTTTAGTTTTTCTTTTAGTTTGTTTTGTTTTTCTATCATGTAGTTTTGTCTGCGTTCTAGTTCCATTTTTTAGGTAATTAAATTAAGTGAACTTCTGATAAAGCTGCTATGTGTTTACCATCATCAATAACAACTTTTACAGTTATTAATGATATTTGTTCTTTCGAATCATTAATCTTGTTTAGATTAATTGAAAATTTTGGTTTTTCAATAGAGATTGATATATCTCTTATTGCTGGTATTAAAATAAATTGTTTTTGTTGACTTTTATGAATATCAATTGAGGTAAATATATCATTATCAACAAAATATAGTTTTACGTATTCATAGTCTGTCGTTCGTAAAAACTGATAACTACTTGCTCCTTTTTGTGGTTCTGGATTTTTAATGATATTCATTGATGGTGAAGTTTTCGTCTCCACTATCTTATCAAAATCACTTAATGAAAGTCCATCTTCTTTATTATCTGGTATGATTAACATTCTAAACCTATCTATATATTTTCCACTCGTTTTAATTTCATATAAGTGATTAACCTTGTTGTTTTCGTCGATACTTTCATATTCCTTAATTTCTACATTGTCTCTACCATTGATAAACTGAAGAACTTTTTGAGCGTTAAATTTTTTATTAGATGAAAGTGAGACTTGTTTGAAGAATAATGAATCAACTTTTACCTGGATGGGAAAATTAATTTCAATTACAAGTTTTCCTTTAAAAGTAAAATCTAGTGGATAATCACTATTAAATATATTATAGGGGCGAAGAAAATTTGAAGTAGAAAATACTCATATTTACTTTAAATCCATATTTTTTATATTCATAGTCTTTTGATCTATCAATATTAGTAGTAGAATAACCACGATCACTCAAACTTCCAAATGGAAGACTAAAATAATATGATTTATTTTCTTCCTTGTTGCTTTTCTAATGCAACTATATTTTTGTCCTGTTTTAAAACTAGGTTATTAATAGTGGTTATCTTTTGTTGAATAAGACTATCATCAATGTTCTGTATTTGTTGTTGAATATAGGTTTTGATTTCACTATCATCAATATTTTGTATTTGTTGTTGAATATAGGTTTTGATTTCGCTATCATCTATGTTTTGTATTTGTTGTTTAATATTTCTTAGTTCTTTTAGTAATTCACTGTTTGGTTTCCAGAGCATTTAATTCCTGTTGAAACGTATCTTCATTTTCATAAGGAATGTTGTCTATTAATTGTTGAATATCTAATTTTTGTTTTGCAATCTTATCCTCTAATTTAGATATTAATGAAATTAAATTTTGTAACTCAGTTTTGTTCACTACGTTGACCAATTCTTTTTGAATAAAACTTATTAAACCTTTTACCTCTTGTTGTAGTTTAGTTTCATTAACAAAATTTTTTATTATTTAGTTGACGTTTGAAAAATCTTTTCACATTACTTATTTTATCTTCTAAATGGTTTTTATTTACTTCAATTGAATTTATTTGTTCCCGTAAATATTTCTTGTGAACGGCGTCATTATCGTTTTCCGGAGACTTTAAATTAGTTACTTTGAAATTGTTCGTATCTAAATCACCTTGAAGAGTGTCTCCGATTTGATCCACAAAGTAAGGTTTCGCTTTATTTATCCATGCTGTAATGTTAGGTTTTTTAGTTTCTAAAGATAAAGAACCCAATCCAAACTTGTTCGCCATTTTTATTAAGTTTAATTTATTACAATTTCTTCGAACTGTTTTCCTAAACTTAATTGATATAAAACCCAAAGTGAAAGCTGTCCACAAAACTTTTGTCCCGGTAATTGAATTTGAAAGGTAGAACATTTGATTGGTTGATTAGTCAATTTCATTATCTCTTCAGTGGGTTCTAATCCATAAGAATCGAAGAAATATAAGTCATTTGAAGAGTCTTTGTACAAACAGAATGATGAAATCCTTTTTGATCGGAAGTATGTATATTTGTTATAGCATAAAATTTACCGTTCTTATATTTCAGATCATTTATTTCATCTCTCATACAATAATAAAACGGTGATATATTTAACTCATTCGCCCATCTCATAAGTTGAAAGTTTGTGGTTGTGTCGGTTCCATATTTATCGAGAAATTCATTCATTTTTAAAAGTCGGTTTTTTGAAGTTCGTTTTGATAAAACCTACCTATGATTTGTTCTTTGTCTTGATCGATTAATTCATATGTCGGAGGAGATGTGGTGTTTACTTTATCAACGATGAATATTTCGTTTGTCCAGTATCCAACGTAACCTTTTTCGAATTTGCTTTTATATTTGAAATTACGAACTCGATCTCCGACTTTAAATTTGGGTTTGATATTTAAATTCTTTATTTCATTTTCGTAGTTATGTTGTGCGTTAATTGACTTTATAATATTTGGATTACTGGAGGCTTGTATTGGTGTGACACCTATAGATGAATGAATTTTATTATTGTATTCATCTACAACCGCTGGTAATATTTTAAGCCATTTTTGAGATTTCAATTCCGTGAACTTTTTGAATAATTTATTTTTTAGAGTCCTGTTAAATCTTTCTATTACTACAGCTTTACTTTCATTATGCGTGCTGTAAATTTCAAATCCAGGTGATTTCATATTTTTGTTATAAAATTCACTTCCTTTATCTACCCACAGTTTTTTTGGATGACGATTAGATTGTTTCATAATCGTTTCAAATGCGTGTTTGACTGATAATCCTGTTTTGATTTTCAAAGGAATAACCCAAGCATATCTATAACTGTTAAGCAATATTTAAATCCTCTTTCGACTGGCATATGAATTAAATCGGCTGACCATATTTCATCTTTTTCAAACACTTTAACTTTTAAAAAGTTTTTAGTTCTTCTAAATTCTTTATGAATTTCATCCGCTAATCCCATGCCTCATTTCATCTTTGCTTGTAACAGTTTTATGATCAGAGCCCTTTGCATTCTCTCTTTGAAAGTTTGATTTGGAATATTTTCAAGTTCGATTATTATTTGTCTGTCTGCTTCGTGTCTGAAGTTTATGTCTTTGTTTCTGTATAGTTTGTCGTGCTTAAGCGCAGCGGCGTCAACTCTATTGACTGGTTCTTCGCCCGGTTTGGGTTTATCATTTTCGTCTAATCGCAGATCTAACCTGGTACCTGGACCGGTGTAATTATGACCGGGAAGATGTTTTTCTCCGGGATATTTTGCCAGGAAGAGAACCCAATGATTTTTGTATATGTGAACCAAAATAAGTTTTTGGAGCGTGAGCGATAATCATTTTTTATCCTATAACTTTAAAACCTTTTCCTTTCCTTTCTTCTAATCTCCTGTTTCGCAGTTCTCCTATTAGTTGTAATTCTTTCAACTCGTCAGATTGTTTCACCGCGTCGTTTAAACTCTTTCCCGCTTGCGCGATTGAGCCAACGGCTTTCGCTCCGGTTGAAATGAGTGATTTGTTGTTTGAAACAAAGCTAGCTACTTTTGGAATTATTGTTTTACCTAGAGAAAATAATGAAGAAAAGATACCGTCGCCCGAATAATCTTCGACGAATAATCTTCAAATCTGTGTTGTTCGTGTTTTAGAATTAAACTCATCCTATTTTTAAATGAGTTAATTTAACGAAGAAATTGTGTTTCCAAAAAAGAGTTATCTCCCTTTTCTAGAAGTTTTTGGACTAAAAATAACATTACTTAAAACGAGGCTATTAAAAATGTTATGTTATTTTTATATAAGGGTATTTTTAATATGCTTTTGTGATGGAATGTAGGAAATTAATTGAAGGTGTTTTTTGGTGTAAGAAATATAGGGAGTTTAGGTGAAAGAATTTATAGGGGGTTTAGGTCTTTTTTTAGTGTAAGAATTTATGAAATGTAGGGTGTTTAGGTTTTTTTTGGGAGGGAATTGATGGAATGTAGGGTGTTTAGGTCTTTTTTGGGAGCTTACAGATTGGTCGCATTTTCCCTATGAAATGAAATGGGGAATCCCCGTGCGACCAATCTGTAAGCTCTAGTACTACTGACGTCATCGGTGAGCTGTTGTGCTGGTTTCGTTGTCTTTCAATCTGTTAAAAATATTTCGAACCAATCATTTATTTTGT
Source organism: Lottia gigantea (assembly GCF_000327385.1). Taxonomy (NCBI): domain Eukaryota; kingdom Metazoa; phylum Mollusca; class Gastropoda; family Lottiidae; genus Lottia; species Lottia gigantea. The sequence goes on from NW_008708332.1 coordinate 125,558, forward strand.
ATTGTTTTATCTAGGATGTTTTGGCCATCAGTTTATTTATACCACAGATGTGATTTCCATTATTATAATGTACTTTTTATCCTCTTAATAACGATATGATATGGATGGTTGAATACAATATTTCAAATTGAAACATCAAATGAAACTGCTGTCTTTTTAAATCTGGTTGTGATGATTGACAGCTTTCAGTAGGTTGGTTACGTTTTAACATCATTCTGCCACTGTTTAGGTACTCCTCTGTAATATAATCGTGTATGTAAGATTTCATTTTGAACAAACAATGCCTTTTATCTATAACCTTGACTTGTTGGTATTTTTACATTCAAGAATATTTTGGAGGGTTTGTAAAATATAAGACAAGTAAATGATGTATTATTGAGCCTGATGTTAGTAGAAACGTTATTTGTTATTATTAAATTATGCCTTTTTAGAGCATTGTACTCTAATTAGACTGTGTCACTAGGATGAATCTATGGATTGAATATTTTGTGTTGGACGAATATAGGACAATTCTTTAATTTGTTTACGAAAAGATACGGGTGCTCATCGGCACATATACATAACTAAAAAATTTCAACTATGTAGGTATAGATACAGGCTAAAGTTAAATGTTTTAGATTTCTATAAGCATTTTATTTCAATTTCTAAGATAATTTCAAATTTTACATAATATTTTACACAATAAATTTTCAATCGGAATTACAAGACAAGTATGATGGAGTAACTGTGAAATGTTCAGATGATTAATATCTGGGAACTTAACAGTTCCTAGGCTGTTTCCATTCTGTAGTTGTTTTAATAGCACTAATAGATCTAAATATAACTTAACAAAAAATACCGTAAGCAAAGTCTTTGCGTATTGAATGAATTTCAGCAACAAGAAAATAATAACTGCTTTGTAAAAACCAAGTAGGCAGCAAGCTGGATTGTAATTAGATTCAGTGGCTTCGAATCCTTCTCAAGAAAAGAAAACGCCATTGGCCAGCCTGGTGTCCACAATTAACCCCTTTCACTATAAAGGAAGAAAAAATACTGCGTAATTCATTCACAAGCACTTTGCTATACTAAGTTACATAATGCTTTAAACCTAAAAAAACTTCAACAAAATACATTTATGAATACAAACTTTTGGTTATAAAAATAAAATTGTAAAAATAAATTGTTACTTTCTGTTTAACCCTAATAGGATGTCAGTTATAATCAGAAGTGGGACAATATAACGTTTCAGTCATTATACCATTTTGTACCCATCTCTATAATTAGCTATGCTGATGCTGGACTGAAAATAATTTGACTGACAACAAAAAGTCCTCGCTGATACTAGCAAATACACTTTGGTGAAAGCATGCGTGTGAGAGAGTCCACTTAAGGTTGTGATGTGTCATAGAGTGACTGGCCTAGTCTTGGAAAGTTACCGTTTTTTGTCCAGGTTTCCAGATAGAATATATATATATATGGAATAATTACATTGGAATTTCACTTAATCAAGTATCATGATCTTTTGCATTATTCATGTTCTTACTATGGTCTAAAACAAACTATATCTTAATACATATCTTCAGCAAAGATAGATATACACATCAAGGGACAATTTTAAGTAACCATATGTCCACAGAAAGTGGGATTATTCAACAATTTTATATTTTGAAGCATAGATTGGATGTTATGGTGAAAGATTTGGGAAAACAGATTATTTCTTTCAAAAAGCTGTAAGCATATGAGACATAAAACAATGATTATTCCTTTTATAGATTGGCAAATAATTGAGTGGCAAGATTTTTTCAACAATTCTTACAATGGTGATACTAGGGTATACTCTTGCAATACGTTTTGGTAGTTTAAACCAACATAATAAAAGTCAGAAATATATAGTCTGTTTTGTTACTATTTATTCTACCTAAAACTTAATAGACTGACAAGTTCAGAGTTTGAATCACTCCCTGGATGTGCATTCATATCTTAATCAGATTATAACATGCCTTGGTGACATCTGACAATGAATTCAATCAGGTCAATACAATTTATCACAGCATACAAAGCAGCATTCATGACTATTTTAGCATCACCACAATGGTAAAAAAAATGCGGACTATACAGGCAAATATACGGTATTTGTCAGCCATATCTGACTGAAGTACCTAGACATAGTCAATTTAGCCTGTATTGTTGAGGTTGTTTTAAATGACTTAAGTTCTCAAGAAACCCAGACGCTCAAAGAGCTGTGGCTGTTTTCCATGTCATTTCTTTTTTACCCTCACGATAATCGATTAAATTTATCTGTTTGAGCCAATACATAGGTTCAGAGTTTCTCGTACTACTTTTAAGAATGAAGAAATGGATAAATTTTCTATATAACATAGTATTATAGATGGGTCCATAAATAGCAACCCTGGTTTCACATATTCGATGACTTATTTTACATGAATGTCAATGCACCAAGCAAAGCAACAATATTTCAATACTCTAGAAAACAAACTAACTACAGGTTAGCCAAGATATTTATGCACTTCAGGGATACCATATAACTTATCGTGAGTGTGGGCGTATTAAACACGACAGTCTTTATTGTCTAGTTTCAATTACTTTATACTGCCTTAGAGAATGGAATAGTGGTCTTTTCTTTTGGTGAAAAACACAATACTATTTTCGTTACCACAAAATAAAAGAGGCTGTTAGTGATTGTTTGTCCCTGAATGTGCATAAACATATATAATATACATAAATTAATTACCAAAACTCATATATACAATAATTTTTTTTTTATTCTGGTTATAAAGAGCTCAATGTATTAATTACAGAGTGATATAGAAATATTCCTATAAAATAGACTATAATAATACAAGAAATACCTTTACCGGTAACAAGAAATATCTTAATTTGTAAAATAGAGCTCAATGTATTAATGGCTGGGTGAAATTCGAATTTTCATTTATAATATAGTGCAGTAATTACAGAGTGATATCGAAATATTCTCATTGATATATATATTTATGTACAAGGCTAAAAATAATTTGACTGACATAAAAAAAACACCCTTATTTAGCAAATGAACTCTTCCTAAAGCCCATAAAATTGTTAACATACACATAGGAAAAGCATGTGTGTGGATGAATCCATCACAGTTTAAGGGATGTGAATTTGATGACAGATACACCATTTACAGCCTTCAATTGGTGTATAAATAACTTCAAAAAATACTGACACTATAACATGCAACATAAAGAACATACAAGTGATCAATGTTTATTGGATTTTGGAATTACATTGATAGTCTACTCAATCTGGATGTAACTCTCACAAAAGCATTGGCTGGGGAAGAAAAACTAATGCCATGGCTTAATTCTTTACTTCAACAACTAGACCTTGTTTCAAGAACAATTGTTTGTTAACAATATCATTTAAACGGAATCAAAGCGCATTACATTGTCATAATAAAGAGTTAAGCTAGGCAGGGTCAACAAATAAGATGGATTTTAATACATTTTTCCTTTGAACTAATTTTCTTTCTTTCATAAGGTTAATTTTCAATTTTAGCCTTTCAAAGATATTCATCCACATCTAAGAATATTTACAAACGTAAACACTAGCAGTTCACTTTGAAATCAGGTTCAAATTATCAATTTAAAGTCAGACTCATATTGTGTTGAGGGACAAGCTTGATTTCATTTTATTTTATAGTGATCAAGGATAGAAAAATGAAATCATTCAAGCCCCGAAGTCAGTTCCACTCGATGTAAATCCCCTTGATATGAATAAATATCTTTCCCCCGACCAATACGAAACGATTTATCACAAAATATCATTTGCTCTATCATTCATCACAATTAAACAGAGTTTTACACGGATTCATATCCAGTACGTTTACTACGTCGTCGACCAATCAAATAGGCAATAAGAACTATAACAACCAATCCAGCCAGAGCTGCTCCTACTGCTATTGGTACGACACTGTTAGAATCAGAATCAGCGGAACATTCATTAACACCTGAAAATAGAGTTACATTCATGAAATACCGATACTGAGTTTTATGATTGATCCTTTTCAAAACGGAACCTGAAACATGATGATACTTAGAGATTCACACTGAACAATCTTCAGACTGCTGATCTATTACAGTCTGCAACTCTGCTAAAGTTTGCTAAGGAATACTAAATCATTTGCTGATATGAATATTAATTAGTTTTTGGTCGCCTTTCCTTCCGATAGCCTATGTATAAAAAAGAATTGATCTCCTTTACAACACTCTTTTGAATAAGGTGAACTATGTATTTGGTTGAAGAATAGTTAAGGTTATTGTAATGGGCTATGAATATTCATCAAAATGATAAATATGCATTAGGGTCATGAATATTCATCAACCACTTACCACTACTACCAAAATCAGTAGAATTATCATTTGCAAAGGCACGGTACTGGAAATTACTGATGTCTAACTTGGCTCCATTACCCAAGTCCAAATCAGTTTCTGAATTACATTTAAATGAACTTTGATCCCCTTCCACTTTAAACTGATCCAATCCATTAGCTGATACTGTCTTCGCAGCCCCTAGAAATACACAATCAGTTCATACAGGTATTCACTATAAGGTATTATATAACTCAATAAAAGATTTTGACATATAGGTAAAGAGTTTAATACTGTATTCAATATATCATGGGTGACAGCTTGAAACCTTGACCTTTCTGATTGGAAGCATTTAGGCCTTAAAACCCTTTTTTCACATTTTTCATCTCAAAATGCTTTTGAATATGAGAGGGTATATTTATGATGGAAATGTGTGGGACCTTTCATATTGGATGCATTTAGGCCTAAAAACGTGAAATTGATCGTTTTTTTTATGTCATTTTGACATGAAAAACGTGAAAATTTAGGGTTTTTAGTCCTAAATGCGTCCAATCGGAAAGGTCATATACTACTGTATTCTAAAATCAATAATAGGATGAGTTTAGTTTTTTTGTTAAACCTTTCCTATAGGGACACATTTCTCTAGATTTTGATCCACATTTTCAATTAATTCAAGCACTTAACTTTCCCAACCTATCACAATGTTTCTTTAAAAGAAAAGATGTCCCGAATTATCTGTGTTTGAATGTCAAAAAGATGAGTCTATAGAAATAGGAAAAGGAATTCCTAGTTTGATATATTTTGAAGGAATTATGTAATTTGTGAAGACCATTTACTTAAACATATGTATTCAAGTCTCAAATCAACCACCCAAAATGGTGGACTTTAATATTCAGAGAAAAAATGTCATCACTTACCTGGATTAGAAGTATTGGGAAAATGTTTGGGATCTTCAGTGTACACCAAGCTTACATTACTAAGATGGTAGGCTCTGGAATCATCAACACTGGCCTGTAGACTGTCTCCATCAGCAGTGAAGATGAACGACATAACCCAGGTGTCAAAGAACTTAAACGACAGCATCTGGGAGTTACTAGTCAGGTTACAGTTACCTTTTACATCCTTGGCTGGTACCACAGGTACATTGATAGTTTTACTTGTGTTCTAGAAATACAACAGATACATTGATAGTTTTACTTGTGTTCTAGAAATACAACAGGTACATTGATAGTTTGACTTGTGTTCTAGAAATACAACAGATACATTGATCGTTAACTTGTGTTCTAGAAATACAACAGATACATTGATAGTTTTACTTGTGTTCTAAGAATTCAAGTTTTACTTATGTTCTAGAAATACAACAGATACATTGATCATTAACTTGTGTTCTAGAAATACACCAGATACATTGATAGTTTTACTTGTGTTCTAGAAATACAACAGGTACATTGATAGTTTTACTTGTGTTCTAAGAATTCAAAAAGTTCATTGATAGTTTTACTTGTGTTCTAGAAATACAACAGATACATTGATAGTTTTACTTGTGTTCTAGAAATACAACAGGTACATTGATAGTTTTACTTATGTTCTTGAAATACAGCAGATACATTGATAGTTTTACTTGTGTTCTTGAAATACAGCAGATACATTGATAGTTTTACTTGTGTTCTTGAAATACAACAGATACATTGACAGTTTTACTTGTGTTCTTGAAATACAACAGATACATTGATAGTTTTACTTGTGTTTTAGGAATACAACAGATACATTGATAGTTTTACTTGTGTTCTAGAAATACAACAGATACATTGATCGTTAACTTGTGTTCTAGAAATACAACAGATACATTGATAGTTTTACTTGTCTTCTAAGAATTCAAGTTTTACTTGTGTTCTAGAAATACAACAGGTACATTGATAGTTTTACTTGTGTTCTAAGAATTCAAAAAGTTCATTGATAGTTTTACTTGTGTTCTAGAAATACAACAGATACATTGATAGTTTTACTTGTGTTCTAGAAATACAACAGATACATTGATCGTTAACTTGTGTTCTAGAAATACAACAGATACATTGATAGTTTTACTTGTGTTCTAAGAATTCAAGTTTTACTTGTGTTCTAGAAATACAACAGATACATTGATAGTTTTACTTGTGTTCTAGAAATACAACAGGTACATTGATAGTTTTACTTGTGTTCTAAGAATTCGAAAAGTTCATTGATAGTTTTACTTGTGTTCTAGAAATACAACAGATACATTGATAGTTTTACTTGTGTTCTAATAATACAACAACTACATTGATAGTTTTACTTGTGTTCTAGGAATACAACAGATACATTGATAGTTTTACTTGTGTTCTAGAAATACAACAGATGCATTGATAGTTTTACTTGTGTCCTAGAAATACAACAGGTACATTGATAGTTTTACTTGTGTTCTAGAAATACAACAGATGCATTGATAGTTTTACTTGTGTTCTAGGAATACAACAGGTACATTGATAGTTTTACTTGTGTTCTAGAAATACAACAAGTACATTGATAGTTTTACTTGTGTTCTAGAAATACAACAGATACATTGATAGTTTTACTTGTGTTCTAGAAATACAACAAGTACATTGATAGTTTTACTTGTGTTCTAGAAATACAACAGATACATTGATAGTTTTACTTGTGTTCTAGAAATACAACAGATACATTGATAGTTTTACTTGTGTTCTAGAAATACAACAGATACATTGATAGTTTTACTTGTGTTCTAGGAATACAACAAGTACATTGACAGTTGTACTTGTGTTCTAGGAATACAACATATACATTGATAGTTTTGTGTTCTTGAAACAAGAATAAATATATTTTTATTAATGTTTTAATATGCATTCAGATTTTGTGAACTTTGTGTTAATCATCCTTTCCTGAGAATGTCTTGTCCTTTATGTAAACATCTCTATCTCTACTGTATCTTATGTTTATTTTGAATTAAGAGTAATAACTATGTATAATTATACTATCATAAGGAATTGAACCTGATATCATAGTCAAGATAATTTAAACAAAATAAGTTCTTTAGAAGATCTTGGGTTGATGGAGATGCTTAGTGTTCTGGAGCAATAAGTATTTACTAACCTGTGAAGCAGTCTGGTATGGAAGTTCTACAGCTAGAGCGGATTTGATCAGGATACAATTACCAGGAATGGTGAAGTTATTCACTGGAGGTTTTCCAGGGCCAGGGTTTTCGGTGGTAGTAACTGGCATTGCTGTTGTTGTCTTTGTATCTTCTTGGCAGTGGTCACCTAAATATGAATAAAAAAACCAAAGTACTAACAAGCCGAACTTCATTACAAAACTCAAAATCTTAAAATTATAAAAATAATTGGTGGCAAGTATGTATCATGTTTAAAAGGGTTGTTTCCCTTGGCCATTACTGGTCTAAGACACTCTGTGACCCAGGACAGTGCAGTCATTGAGACCCTAATAGAACTATTTCTTGATGGAAAACCAACAACATTTGTGTGAACAAGGAGAGGGGATATATAGACAAAGCCTGTTCCCCAATCCTTATCTTATAATTGTGAATAAAATATTGTTTAAAAAAAAAATAATAAAATGTGTGTGATGAAGACAGCTGTGCTAGCCTACTTTTCAATTCCAGCTGTCAAGGATGTGCAAAGTCACTAATAGGAGTAAGGAATAACTTACCCTCAGAGAAAGTGCTATTCTCAATGCCATCAATCTGTACCTGGAAGTCACTGACTGTCAGGCTAAGACTGTAAAAGTAGGTACTATTTTCCACTGGAGTTGCATTGAACATGGAAGTGATGGCAGCATCACAGATATAAGATTTAGTATATTCTGATAATTGTTCTGATGGAATATTCACACTGACAGTTTCTGAAAACATCAATACGAAATTCAATAGCAGAAAATAGAATGGTGTGATTTAAGCAGTAATATTTGGGTCATGGCCCCCCCTCTCACGCCATAAAAAAAGAAAATTCTATTCTACTTTCACTTCCAAAATCATGTTAAGGTTGATTTAGACTTCAGATGCCGTCACCCGCCGTAAAACACTAGCATAGACTCGTGATTAGTGGTTTCTAGCGTTCGTCAGCGCATGGCGTCAGAAGTATAAATCCACATTTAGATGTCTTCTCTGGCTTCCCACATTAAACAATATCCTCCCCCACCACCCCCACATAACTGGTGCCCTCAGAAATCTTCAAAGGTAGGTTGGGGCGCTCCAAAAATTTAAATCAACAGAGCAGATAATGAAGTGAACTAATGAAGAGATGCAGTGGGCAATGGACGATATTCTGTACATCTCCAGTAGATATAACTTGAACCATTTAGAATATGTCTCACATCAGCCAATATCATTTACAAAATAATGCTTTATGATTTGGTAACAGTGAAATTCAAATTCAAGGTTTAAAAATGTAGATGACACAGTTAAATTGATATAATAGTAGAGAGGAGCAAGGGACACTCACCATTTTCATCATTCGAAAAAAAATCATTAGGAGTAAAACTAAAGGTGCTGGCCATAAACAAATTCTTCTTGGCATCAATCGTAAACAGGAATCCCCAGGCAGCAGCACCATCTTTAATATTGAGATCTAGATTGGTGGAAGTTTGGTTGGGTTCAAGACAGGCTCCATCTTCAACTTTTACTGGTAACTCGGCAAGTTTAACAGTCACTGTCTTCTGTAAATATACATAAAATATTAGTTCAACTAATAACAGTTACAAAAAATATACGGCCTACATCTCATAGAGATTATAGAGAGGTTTTTTATGTATCAGGGACACTGATAGCATCAATTTGTACCAATCCAATATTCAGTCACATGTTTGTGTATCCTGCAATTCCACTACAACTAAAGCTTTATGGCATAACTTTGGTTAAAACTGCTAAAAAAATATTTTTTGCGATAGTGATGTCCTAAAAAGCTTAGTTTTAGTATAAGAATTTCTGGCAATTGTTATTGTCATGGTACAGATTATAATACTTACTGTATCATTTTGATCTTGACTTGTCTGCATCAATTCCATAACAGCTGTGATCTTCATTAATTTACAGGCTGGTTCCGATTCATTGGTGGGGAATCTGTATTCAGCACCATGAACTGTAATATACCAAAAATAAAATACTAACAATTCAACACTCAAATTCCAAAACTAATTATAAAATAATAATAATTGAATGTTAATATTCAAAAAATAATTAAATTAAGAAACTAATTATTCTTGATCTATTGAACAGTTAGGCAAATCATTGCACGATGAGTTGAAATGAAATAAGTCAGATGAGTTAGCCAATTTTAATACATTTATTACTTCAATTGATATAAACACTAATAGAATAACACTTTCTCAATAATGTAACTTTATCTTTTATTTCTGAATATTTCTTGTACTTTCCCTCAACCCCATTCACACTAAAGAGAACCAAGTGACAGTAAGCCATTGGACTTGTATTAAGAAAGAGGAAGTTCATAAAAACTACTATGTAAAGCACTGGCCAAGGTCACAAATAAAGAGATCTACTAATTAAGATAATGCGAAGTTAACATAGAACATATTATTGAACTTGTTTCAAAATGTAATTAAATGAAACCTTTTATAGGGCAAAATTAACATAAATTATAAATACAGGGAAATCAGGATTAAAATGTGAGTGAGTCAATAATCTATGAGAGGAAATATCAGCCTATTATCATTTCACACTGTTATAATTGACCTCATTATCAAGTGGTTGTTATCCTTTTTACTGACATACACAGTTGTTTTAAGATCCAATAGTATATCACATCAAGTTTGATTTGCTACATAATCATCAGGAGATGGTGAAAAACCAGCACCAATAAGCCAATAGTGTAACCCAAAATTATGCAAAAATCATTGTGCTATGCATTAACAAACATAACCACAAATTATATCACAGGTAGGTATAAGCTTACCACTATATATATATATATATATATATATATATCACCCTCAAAATGTTTGCCGTTTTGTTTAACAGTTTTTTTTAGGTGCTAAACCAACATGATAGATACCATAATCATATTAACAGCTCAATAATAACTACGCAAAAAAATTCAAAACATTAATTGTGCACTCATGTTCGAACAAGGTCAATGGGTTTGTCAATCATATTTGGTACATTACTCTAACACTTTAAAGCTCTCAATGCATGAACAAAAAGAACAAGTAGGCCTAATGACCCAAACTGCAAAACGGAACTCGAAATCCAAAATACATTGGTTGCAGCAAATGAATTTCAAATGATGAATTATAAATTATCATTTTATTCTCAACAAATTAGTTTCACCTAAACAAGACATTGTAAAATTCTCTGTAGTGTCTTGGACATTGTCATGGAGGTAAAAAAAAATTGAATGAAAATCATAATTTTTTAATGAATGTGACATTTATTCTTCTTTGGTATATTTTCAAAACTTCAATGAATAAAAGTCTGTTATTTACAAGGCTTGATATTCAAACAGTCTTAATGGTAAGTGATAAATTCAGCAACTGAGTTCACCAGTGTCTAATAATATGACGATCTTGTTATTATTATCTTATCTGATGACATGAGCTTGAAAGAATTGCGCTACAGTGATACAATAGTAATCTAATAAACCTAATTTTGTATATCAAGGAATACCATTTACTTTTCTGTGCATGTTCAGGGATCATGCTTGCAGGAGACGTGAGCTACACAAAACTTAGTCTAAAAGAAAAGAAGAACTCAAAGTGACATTCAAATCAATTTGATTCCAAGCAATGAATTTCTATATCAACAAACAAATCATACACTTCATCTTAACCCCTACTTTTTTCTGCATTCTCTTTTTCAATAAAAATAGATATTGATGAATCTTTAATGTAAACAACCCAATATCAAGTCAATCAATAGCATTAGGTTTAACTAATTCTTTTGCCAACATCAAGGAAACTGAATTTCGGAAAATATTTTCACTTCAAGCCCTGTGTCAGAAAAATAATTTTAGGAAACTGTACATGATTTGGCATTTGCAATTTTTTTAGTTAAAAAGATACATTACATTTTTAGTATTGTTTGTTTTATGGTAGAGTTCCAATTTTGAATTTAACCTAGAAAGGTAAAGTGTGTCACAATGACCCAGTTTTCAAGAGTTTGTAGTAAATATTTAACACATGTATCTTACTGCCCATTCTTTATTATCAACATTATTGATGCCGCATGCTAGGTCACAAATATTACTATTATAACACCATTTATTATTTATAGTACCGGTAATACTAGGTAGTCCAAAACTAGTCCGGTTTTTTCTAGCCCATTAAGATTATTAGTAAATGGTTTTATTGTCTTACCTATTTCTGAAGTCTAAGTGCGAAATGATCGGATATACCTGCTATTTCTTTATTTAATCCTTTACCTGTGTATATTTTTAATGACTAAAAAGATCATATTTTGAATCCTTTATAATAATTAATAGCAATTTTGCATACTATTATTACCTAAGTTTGAAAATTTTAACAATTCTGACAATTTGAGATATTAAAATTGATTAACAAAATATGCTTGACATAACCTCTCCTAGTACTGTAATCTTCATCAAATGCCAAATAAAATATGGTACATAAATATAGAAAAAAAAATGAGGTAGTTTTTCTAACGTGTCTGGTTGACATCTGTTAAGATATATATTTCAGATAAGGTAAGAGTTTCAGACTATATAGTTATGTTAAATAACAATATCATGTATTCTGTAGACTAGAGTATATTCAAGTTTTAAATAATAATATACACATGACTGAAGCCATGAACTAGATATTATAACTTTATATTTTTACATTTATTATATATTATGTCTATCATCAATTTAGTACACACTGAAATATTATTGAAAACACTTTCGCAGTAGAATGATTTCAAACAGAAAGCAATAGTGAAAATAAAGAGCGAAAATGAAAAAAAACATGAGCAAATAAAAATTTAGGTGTATGGGCATAGACATGATGGAAGTTTTTTTTTGTATAGGTGAAATGGCTGCAAGCACATTCTTCAATTCCTTTTTCATCTCTTAATTCTAAACAATGATCCAAGACATTCTACGAAAAATGCAATTTTTTCAAATCATACATAATAAATAATCCACAATGAATAGTATTGACTATTATTAGTAAAAAAAAGATATAAAATTGCATGACAAAATGATAACAAATTAATAGAGTGGCATTATCCTATTAGATAAGATTATCTAAATGAAGGCATATAGGTGAATGCCATAACTTGTGATCAATGGAAGAATGAAACATTATGTTATCAAAGGCTAGCTGTGTAGTATCATTAGTACAGTTACTGTAAATCACTAAGGCTAGCCTCTTAATTACAAAAGAAGACAAAACATTCAATTCAACGATCAGTGTAGTCTGAAAGTACCCAATATATAAATTTTCCTAGTAAAGGACATCCCAGCAGATAGAGTATCTAGCTAACAAACCAACCAACATAATTGTAGGTTCATTAGACCTATATGTTCATTCTTATAACAAGATCTTATTCTCTGATATGAGCCTATAATATGTGTTTATCCAACAATCAGAACACATTCAGTTTGACCTGTTTAATATCAAGACCAATTAAAATTCTTCAGACAGCAGAAGATTTTATTGCTTCATTGGCCATGGGTAACTACTTGAACCACCAAATAAATCTGCAGCTAAATTTCATTCAATCACACCAAACCAACCCAACTCACAAAGGCGCAATCAGAAACGAAACTCCATTCAATTATAGTGAATAAATCATAGATCATTGAATTGACAGGCACCTATGCATTGACAAATTTCAATTCAATCATATGACATAGGCTAAGACATGCATAATTTATAATTGAACGGGAAGGAATACTTACCAAGAGCAACAGCTAGGCAAAATATTAAAATCTTCATTTTGTTGATATAGTTTCAGATCTGCTTGAAGTCTGAGCCGTGTTGTGTAATAGCTTCCTTCTTGTCAAGTCACTCAACTTTACTTTTTAGCTTCGATTTGACGATGGAATGACAACAGAAATAAATCTACAATTACAATCAAATGAATAACGATCAATGGCTTCGATAACCCAGAATTTCTGAGTTGTTATTTATTGTAATCATTATTTCAATCGAACGTAATTAATGGAGAAAACAACTTACAAAATCAGATGAAATCAACTCCCACTAGTCAGCCATTCACGTGCCGGTGAGTATAAATGATGGAATAGCCAGTCATATGACTTTATCACATGCAGTTTCGTATCTTATATAATTTCCTTATATTTTTGGACAGTGCGTTAAAATATCCTGCAAAATTTCTAAAAAGGGATAAAAATTACAATTTTGTGAATATCATGAAATACTTTAGAAACTAATGTTTAGAATGAAAAATAAATTAATTTGCCATTTCGTATAAACAGGTTTTAAGACGAAACATCTTGGTACGAAATATCTCGCATCCGGAAACTTCCGGTTCGAGAGATAACTCTGTTTGGTTTCAGGAAGGAAAATAAAAATATTGAGAAGGAAAAGGACTTGAAACAATGAAGCCTGCAATTGTTGCCGATGAGATGTTCCCCGAGGGTGCTGGTCCTTATATGGACATAGAAGAGGTTCTAAAAAGTTATTGAATATTTAAACTAAACTAATGTCTGGAAGTCAGGAAAGTTCAGCCTGAACAACAGAATGACATGACATGACAGACCACTCATCAGTCCGTCAGTGTCATGGACAGTCACTAATGTTGTAAGAAACATGCTGACTTTTACCTCGTAAATTCCGTCCCTTTATATTTCTATGGTCTACCCTTAAAAAGTAAAGACCAAGATATCCTTCACGGCTTCAGGCTAACTCACACTAGAGGTGCCAGAGTTGATGATACTAATGGCCATAATAATAGCTATTTACAGCTGGTGTAGAGAAATAATAATCAAATATGATTTATTGGGAATTTCCTTACTGAATACGTCTCAGGGTTTGATGGATTCGAGGTAACTTAAAAGTTCAAAATCCAGCTAAACCAGGGCCAAGTTTTCCTGACCCTAGATCTACTCCAGCCAGCAACTTTCACAATAACTATCTTCAGCTTGAATAGAGGCAATTGTTTTAGACTACCCCATCCTGAACGTTATACTAATCCATTACATAGACTGTTTCTAATCCTTTATTTCAGGCTGGTGGTTCTAGTGCTCTATTAATGGACTTGGCTGCTAATGAAAAATCTGTCCATTCTGATTTCTTTAATGGTAAGCATTAATGTCCTTCTTCACTTTTTTATCAACTCTGACTTTCGGATAGGAGTATCCTATTATATATTGTAATGGTCGCTTCAACTGTTGACGTAAGACAGTCAGAAAGAGTGTTGGTAGGGAAGTTGGTGTCTTAGTCTTGGTTAGTTACATAGAAATAACATAGATGAGCCAATGAGGGTTATTGGTTCTAATTTTGGTTGCCATGTAGGTATGGTCAGTGAGAAAGAGCATTCTCATTCCTACCCTTCAAAATGCTTAATGTAATTCTGCAATTGGGTTTGCTTGCTCACCCATTTTGATGTTAACTGAGCTAAGTGTAGATTTTAGTCAAGTGAAGGTTTATATTTACTGGCATTATATTTTGTAATTTAATCTTTCCTTTTTTAGATTTTGAAGACCTGTTTGATGATGAAGATTTAAATTGAGGTGTAGTAATAAGTAGAAGCTATGTATATATATTTTAAGAAGGGTGAAAACTCTGAAAGATGCCATGAAAAACTCTTTAAATCAAGGGACATAACTCTTCAGGGACTGTACATTATATTAACTGTATGTAACTGTGTCCTAGCTAGATTTTTGTAATAAATAATGTTAATAAATGTGGTTTTTAATATTTATGAAGTTGTCAGTCTAAAAACAGCTTTTTTACTTGTGTCACATTTTTTCAATGACTAGATTTGTGGTGATTATTAGGAGTGTAAGAAGAAAAGTTTTTATGCCACAAGTAGATGTGTGTAACCATTAAACAAGTTCCGACCTCGGCCAGTGCTTTATATAGGAACCTCCACACTCTTAGTACAAGTTCATATGCTAAAATTGGTGTCTTATGATTCTGACTCTGGAGCATCCAATAACTATACAGAAATATAAAACATTGTCTCTACAACAAGTCTGAAATTGTTGCATTGTGGTCAATTTAAGTTTGCATCAGAGATCATAGTCAAATATATTCAAATTAAGTACCCAAGAAAAGTGGCTGACCTGATCTGGCTTTAGCACAAAACTGTTATATTTCTTATAATTTAACATAATAATAAATTTTACTGTGGGTCCCTACTCCCCCTCCACCCCCAATCCTTCCCCATACACATACCTACTGAGTCTAAGAAATGCCACTGGACGCACATTATTATCATCCACACGCATCATATTGACTTAGTGAACTGCAGTACTTTCAATTTTAATTGATACAGTGAAGTGGTATAAACGACAAAGGCTTATGCCAACAATGTTTGAATGAATGAAATAGCTAAGTACTAGTCTTTCAAAACTTTTTAGTCATCCCTCATCCTAATGATCTTTTCTATTAATCACATGCCAGGTCCGGGTATACTGTAGTTGCTTGGCATATAATAAGTTATTACTTTTCGCAATTGGTTGACGTCACTTATCTTATATAACTCTGATAATAAAGGGATACAGTCGCCTAAATATTTACTGCATAAAATTCGAGACGCGATTCTACAATTGCACAAAAACTATCGTCACTTTCAGATCGTTATTATTGGTGTTCTCACGTCGGTAAAATTGGTAACAACTAATTGCTGGAGTCAGAAATGTGTTTAAATTGTCTTTGTACATGAATTATAGACAAGTCAGATGCTAGATTTTAATTCTTAAAAGTGTTAAGACGCCAGTTCGTTGAGGCGGAAACGAATACAAAGCTTGGAAAATAGGATAATGTCTGCAATCATTCGACAACTCTCGACGATTTCCGTGAAGCTGAGTCTAAATTGAAAATTATTTCACCCTTGATTTATTGGGTTGACAGATCCGGGACATTGACAGACACCATTTTTCATCGCATTTCCTTCTAGCAACAGTATATAAAAACTTGTTACTAATTCAACGACCCAGCTGTAAAACTATTCGGCATATTATTGTGTAACGGTTTACATCTAACAAACCACGCTTCGATAGATTACTGTATTTAGTAGTGCAAGATGTTGAAATATGTTATCTTTGCTGCAGTGGCCTGCCTCTACTATGTAAGTAACATACAGCTTTTCCTGCCAATAACCTAACGTGCGTAAATGGTTGGATAGGCAATTGTAATAATTTCAAACCAATTGATGCCCGTTTGTGATCGGATTTGTCTTCACGTCTCGGCATGTATTTTTGTTTGTCCTAACAAGTTTGTGTATCCTTAGTCGAGTTGCAAATATTGTGGTGGATGTGGTTATCATAGTCATGATAATACTCTAATATCACTTGAAACCCATCTGTGTTTGGGATGTTTTCGGAAAGTTCTGCCACGCTATAAAATGATCCATTTGTTCTGATGTTCTGATACTTACCTTATGGAGTGTTATTACAGATTTAAGTCCACTCTATATCCACCGACAAATGCCCTTCATAAAGTTCGTCTTTTCGTTCATGTGTCGGGGATGTTTCACCCCAGAAATATAATATACATGTAGTTCAAAAAAAAAACCTTCGTTATCACTTTTATATAAATCCTTAACATGTGAAGTAACCTACCACATAATGTTCATAACACTGGATCTTGCAATTGACCTTAGCGGAATCTGAGATGATCAGCAATACCTCAGCTGTTGTTCAATATGATCCGCTGAGATACCCTGTATCGCCAGTCCACCATCACCCTCCATTTTCAGATTACCAAGAACAGTTACTATCAGAATGGAGTAAGTTGAAAAGGTGACAACAATTGAATATGTTCCTATCTGTATGTCATGAAACCTGTTAATTTCAGTCCTCCCCCCATAGCTGAATATAAGACAGAATCCATATAAAAATTAGGCATGGTTCTATTTCAATGTAAGAACCATACGTAGTTAGTATGAGACTGGACCTTGGAGCCATGTCCTTGTTCCAGGGCCGAGTTTCACCGCCATGTCGTTCGACCCGACCAGATCTAACGAAGAATCAACAACCAAACCAACAACACCGAATCATCCAATTTGATCCAATCCAACTACCAACTACTACGACTACCAACAACTACCTAGTTTGCGATATCAGCATTCGCTGGAAGCGAACGTTAACTCATCTACCTACCTACCTACCATGTCCTTGTGTATTGGGCCTAATTTCTGACCCATGTAAACTAAAGAGTTTATCATTATTATTATTATTATTTAAGGCTCTGGATAGGTTTTTATGATAAGTCTTTTTTCTGTTCATATTGTTGCAAATATTACTGGTTATGTAACAGAAATCTTTTTTTTTTGGAACTGAAATGAAATGCAATGCATCGAAGAGCATCATCACCAAACACCTCGATATAAAACCTTTCGAGTCCCATTGTAAGCCCCTGCAATATTCTCAAATGGATTCAGTCTAATTCAACCATACTGGTTTTCAGATCGTGGTGGCGGCGTAGTCCTATCGGTGCCGGTGAATGGGGAAACCCCCGATCGACTTATTTAACTAACGACAAATGCTGGAGGAACGTAAACAGTCCAAGCGTCGGCGATGTTATGGGCGATGGTGTCCACGTGGCTTTTTATACCGGATATAGAACAACAACCAGTGCACGATCCGATAAAATTGTCATCAATAATTGGGGCTTTAGAAGCTCTGGCTCTGGTGCCGCATCCAATACTTATGCCTATTGGAGATATGTTTGCTAAAATCTTGTTTCAATAAAATATTTCCGATATCCGATGTTTCTTATCTAGCACTTGGATAAATCTCGTTCGTTGTCGAAATATGAAAGGGGCATTTTGTTTTCTAAAATTCATTATATTTTGCTCACATTAATTATTTTAAAAGTTTTTTAAGTTTGTTATGCTTATTGACGGAAATGAAGATGGACACTACGTCATGTCACTGTCTATCTTCATTTCCTCACTACACGGTACATGTCGCTGTCTATCTTCCTTTCCTCACTACACGGTACATGTCGCTGTCTATCTTCCTTTCCTCACTACACGGTACATGTCGCTGTCTATCTTCATTTCCTCACTACACGGTACATGTCGCTGTCTATCTTCCTTTCCTCAATGCCTTAATCATGTCGCTGTCTATCTTCCTTTCCTCACTACACGGGTCATGTCGCTGTCTATGTTCATTTCCTAACTGCACGGTACTTCTCGCTGTCTATCTTCATTCACTCACTGCACGGTACATGTCATTGTTCATGTTTTTAGCCCAATCTATACAAAATAGGAGTTCCACTTCATTTGTATAACATGTATATCTTTCAATTTGTAGACTTCTCACTTCATAAAAAAGTGATTGAGTCAAGTATGGTTATTGTAGCTAGTAGCGAAAAACGAATTTTCGAAGAAAAAAACTAGTTTGGAAGTGGCACATCAATATAAATCAGTTGCGTTATATATTTGCAGTGTAAAAGTATCAGCCTGCAGCTCTAGTGTGACACAATATTTTAGCTACAATATCCTGTTTGCACAAAATATATATCAAAAACCCGTCATATCTCAAATTGTTTCTACCTCTTTTCACTATGCATGTCACACTAGGCTACTTGAATTTCGTTTTCATTTTAATCAAGTTGAACTGGCTTTGATCACAATTGACAAACAATCTCACCTTTTTTTTCTGTTGACAGATTTTTATCCAAAGATTTTTTAGTTTAATTATCCGCCTTTATCAAACAGTTTCAAAGATGTTCTGTATCGCCTTCACTAAGGCCTCGTCCACAAAAAATTTCCTTTACATTTTTTTAAATACCAAATCTGCAACATATCGTTTTCCATTTCTTAGTCGTGCTGCTCCAGAAATGGCCATCTTTGCCGGCAATTCATTGTTACGTGTATATTCTGATGGGAGTCATTGCTCCACACGCATTCTTCCAGTTTCCGATAACTGATTATCGTTCGCTACCACAGTGGTGAATTTATTACGCCAAAAAATATAAGAAAAAAAATCACGAAACACGAAATGCATATGATCATTCACTATAACATTTTACATTTTGGGGGAAAACCAGAATAGAAAACGAAAGAAAACTTCGGAAGAATTTGGTAAAAAATATCCCATCGGAAAATTGTGCAGTCTAGATTTCAGCCAGGCCAAATGGGCGTCAATCAGCGAAAAATTAAATCTTGCCCTGTTTCACAACATAAAAGACCTGTAGTCTTTCTATCGTTTGACAATGCTTCTGATCGTTGCGATGGGACAGTGGCTCTGTGTACTGTGGATTGTCCAGGGCTAGCCGTTTCAGTTCTCAACCGCCGGACTAAAACCTGACCATGTTTGTTGGTTGAATATTATGGAGCATCCTTCCCATACACCATGAAAATTGATTTCTTTAAAGGGTCAGGTGGGCCATTTTTTCATACCTTACCGTTGAAATTTCAGCCTTCAAATCCATGTGTATCCAGAATTATCTGCATGTGAATTTTAAACTGACGACTCGTCAACAGTAGATACTCTGTGATATATAGAAAAGAAATAGTGAGTAAAATTCCTAGTTTGAAGTATTGTTTAAGGAATAACGATTTTTTCGTACATTTTTAGTACTTCTGTATACTATTTACATATATTCAAGACTAAAATCAACCCCCAAAAATGGCTCACCTGTCAAAAACTTATCTCAGCTCGACAAATGTCCGATAATTTTTAGGTAGATAGGACTAAATCATCACTGCCTTTTTCAACACACCTGTTTTAGTAGATGTTTAATCGAGCTCATAAATGTCAAGTGATCTAAACTCGACAAAGTAAACGTGTCAGCTCCTCGATCTTCTCGTGTGATAAAAATATATTGAATTAAAAAAAAACTTTTTTTTTAAATGGTTGATATGAATATAAATATGAGCTCTCTAAACTCATAGTTCATTTCTAATACAGCAACGTTTCTACATATTACTTTGTTCAAGTTGTCAGGCAGCTATTCAAGATGTTGAAATTTGTAATCTTTGCTTCGGTGCTTTGTCTGTATTATGTAAGTAATGTTTAAGTTTAGATTTTATATATCAAGAGAAATGCAGTTTCATATAAGAACAGAGATACGCGTGCCACACTTGTTAGATGTCTCATCCTCAGTCGAAGATACAAAATCGAGCTGCCAGACTAGTAACACGTACTAAAACTACTGCGCACATTACCCCTGTCTTAAACAACTTGCACTGGCTACGCACCGAAGAGCGTATTGATTTCAAAATACTATGTTTGTGTTTTCAAGCAGTTAATAACGTTGGTCCTTCCTACATTCAAGATCTTGTTCAACCATATGTTCCTTCTAGAAATCTCCGCTAAATTTCAACTTGTGAAACCATCATTTAATTTAAAATCATTTGGTGCTAGAACATTTGCATATGCTGCTGCACAATTATGGAATTCCCTCAACATATCCATTAGATCATCTTCAAATATAGAAGACTTTAAATCCAAATTGAAAACACACGTGTTTGGTCGTTACGATTATACTTACTGTGAATAAAGCTTGTGAAAGACATGTGCCCATGTAGAGTGAATTTCAGCGCTTTATTATTATTATTATTACTTGAAGCCACTAGTTACTGAATTGTCAGCGGGATCAGGTATCCCTTTCCGAGAAGTGTTGGGTAAAATACATTGTCTACGGTGGCTCACATACGAGATATTTTACTTTTAATTTTGAAGTATCACCTAATTTTCACCTAGGTGAAAATAATTATCATCTAGAGGCTGCGTATCTTCGAGACCTGCAGCGGATTGAGGTACGGCTCATTACGAGAGCGAGAATCCTAACCCGTTTTCCTTTCTGCCCAAACATTTAGTGAGACTGACTTTTGTATGATTAAAAAACGACCCGCTTCCTGTAAGATTGTTTTCAGGCCTTAAAAGCGACAAAGCTGCGGCAGGTCGAAGGAGTAACTCGAAACCCTTCTCCGCTTCGACTTTTTCGCTCGGCTATTTGCTACTAGCACCAAGATCGGCACCCGCGGCCGCTACACCAAGACTTGCGTCTAAGGCCCCAGCGCTGACCGCGGCTACCCTCCTACTCGTCTCAGCTTCGGCCAGTCTTTACTGGCAGGTCGGAGAAAATTGCCGAGACGGGTTTAGACTGCATACTACAGCGCCATCTATTTTCAGGAGTTGTTACACACTCATTGTCGGATACTGATCATGGTCACCGTCCTGCTGTCTTTACCGATGGACGCCTTTTGTGGGTTCTAGTGAGCATCGGGCGCCTTAGCCCGTCGTTTGGTTTATCCTCCAGGGCCAGTTCTGCTTACTAATAGTGGCCCACTAGTACATTTGGACGGAAACCGGGACTCTTGCCAGAAACTGCCTAGGGGAGGGCCAGATATCCTGACGGTCCACCGCCCAACCCTCACCCGCGAGAGGATTAAACCACATTGCTTTCGGTGCGCACCATTGGGATGTTATCCCTGTGATTCGCAATAAAGTTAGTCTCTTTGGTTCGTGTTTCAGGACGGGTCGAGAATGACGTAGACACGGTCAGCCGCGAACGCTCTAAACCGTGGCTCCAACGCCGACCTAATATGGACCAACATATTTTTATTATTCTTGAAGGGACAATCCGTTACTTTTGTAGATCGAATTTTTTTTTAAATTTTGATAATTTTAACACAATTTCTTTAACCTGATCCTCTAACAAACACATTTAGCTGACATAGCTTATAATAAATTGTGATTTCAGGTTTCCAGTGTAGAAGCTATATCTGGTACTACTATAGCCAATAAAGCTGACAGTCACGTGGAGAGTACAAAATGGAGTAAAGCCTCAAGTCATGATACAGGCCGCAATACAAACAAATGCAACATCTTTATCAATGATGTGATGAAAGAGGTTGGCGGTAGCGTCCCTCAAAGGTAAGAGAATCATAGACTATAAGATAGCTTGCCAGGCAAATATATGCCCACTGGTAGCTTTGATTTAAAATAAAAATATTTGACAGCACAGTTACAATTACCAGCATGAAATATTCAACCTTTAGTCATACACTTCTTTTCGTCAAAATCTGTCAAGAATTGTTCAATCTAGAGTGTTTATGGGCTAAAAATTGAACACATTTTCAAGAACAAGGACAATAACTTTTTTTTTTAAATAAATTTTTCTGTTTTTCAATAGGGTTCATCCTTAGGTGCAAACAAAAACTCACACCAAGTTTCGTAAAAATCTGTCAATAATTAAACCTTCAAGAGCGTTTGCGAGCTAAAAGTTGAAAGCGTTGTGCCTTGTAGAGTGTTTACGAGCAATTGTAGACGGACCAACGGACGGGCGGGGGTTCGTTAAAAAAAAAACATTTGATGTGGGCGTATTAATATGCAGTATAGATGCAAGTAATATATGCGAACTGGCAATATGTGTGTGTGGGGGGGGGGGGGAAGGAGTATAAGATTTCCTGGAGCATCATAATTTTACTATCACTACCTCAAAAGAGGCCAATTTTATTCCCGGGGGGAGGGGGGTCTTGCAAGTGACTATTTGCCTGGTACCCACGGAACCTCTTTGTGAGCGCCCAGACAGAGTCAGAGTTTCACTGGATATGTTAAGAGATATTCCATATTTTGCGACGTTCGCGTAAACCTAGTTCGATTAAACTAAAATGTGATTTGCTTTCAGATCGTGGTGGCGACATAGTCCAATTGGCGCCGGTGAATGGGGAAATCCCCACTCTAGCTACCTTTCAGACGATAATTGTTGGAGAAATGTTGGCAGTCCATCTATCGGTGATGTTATGGGTGATGGTGTCCACGTGGCTTTTTATACCGGATATAGAACAACTACCAGTGCCAGATATGATAAAATT
Organism: Lottia gigantea; assembly: GCF_000327385.1. NCBI lineage: Eukaryota > Metazoa > Mollusca > Gastropoda > Lottiidae > Lottia > Lottia gigantea. The sequence continues at coordinate 148,874 of NW_008708332.1, forward strand.
GTTAAAAATAGTTGGGGTTTTAGAAGTTCCGGCTCTGGTGCCGAATCCAATACTTATGCCTATTGGAGATATATTTGTTAAGATTGTTATTTTGTTTATGAAATGCATTAAGGAGTATTAACAATTCCTGAATTGTATTTTATTTCATTATGCCCTTACTCCCCCTTTCATCTTGTGCAAATTAACGACATGTTCTCCTGCTCATTTTGTTTCTGGGGTTCGGGTCTGTAGACTTGGTTCAACCAGCCCCTAAAGTAGTTGAGATGCATCGCATCACACCATAAAGAAACTCTCCAATTCAATATGATGTTGAAGACAACTTAGTACATATTACATTGTTTACCCGGGGGAAATATATAGGAAGCAAGGATGGCACAAACCATTAGATGCTCGATTGACGGACACTGAAAAGTGGTGCGATGCTTGGGAACTAAATATATCTAAAGTGTTGACTACAAATATTAAAACAGAACTTAAAAAAAAACATGTTGTTGTTACAACTGACATGAAGATCGCATAGCGTGAAACTCTGTTCTGTTTTAATATTTCTATTTCTATATGGCTCTACAATTGATTTATTGAGCACCAATTTAACAGTGAGAATTTTTCTTTAAAGTGTTGGTCTCATTGTGCACAGCATAGAGTTGCTTGAATGTTTAGTCAAATCAGGAGTTGACCGATATTTTGACGCAGATGATAGTGTAAGTTGGTCCACTACAGCCTTACGACAAAAACAGGACTGATCTACAATTTGAAGTTGTTAAAACTCAATATTCTTATTACCGATAACTCGTATATTTTATTAAGCTGTGAGCGTCCATTTTTACGTCATACTCGTGATATCGTTAACTTAACTTAACAGAAACAAGACGTTGAACTCTTTCGTCTTTTTTTCTTTGCACACTGCATGTCACTTTGTGCCGCAAAAGCTTGGTTACGTGAATAACCATTTCATTTCAGGTACATAAACCTGTCCTGGTTCTGGTCCGCCTCTTCAGAAGTTTTGTCTTGTCTTTATTGAGGCCCCATCTACGACACATGTTCCTTTAAAAAAACTGTGGATGTAGCTGGATTTTGTCGTTTATGAGGCACTCTGTTTTATTGGTTTTAAAGATAATCGAAAAGAGGCTGGCCAGGCTATGCCCCCTCCGCCGCCACTTTTAACTTTCTTATCAAGAACTGCCTCTTCCCCCCCCCCCCCCTCCCCCCCTTGACTTTCTGTAGTCGACTCGGCCCCTCCCCCAATGGTCCTTAGAAAACTGTACCTTAGTTTTTTAATTTTTCATTTGAGATCATGCCACTGTGTACTTGGTAAAAGTACTTTCAATTCAACATTGTTCCCCCGATACAATTGCTGCAGTGATAAAAACTTACATAACGGAACAAATGGTTGAATGAAGTCTCACTTATGTGACAAATAACAGAGGAATTCGAAAATTTGGGTTACATCTTGATAAATGAAAGTCTACGAGAAAACAAGGTTATTGAAGTTTGTAATTATTTGTCTACGTAATAGTTTAAATAAAAATTAAGTGGGTCAACATTTCGTCGTCAACACATCTGTTTTAGTATAGTGCAGTTGTTTGCGTGCTTATAAAAGTCAGGGTGTTTTAAATTAAACAGGGTTAAGCTCCCGGATCTTCTCTAACGTTAAAAATATACAGAATTAAAAAACCTAATTGTTTTCAAACTCCTAGATCCCATATCCTGGTTGATATGAATATAAATACGGGCTCTCTAAACTCATAGTTCAGTTCTAATACAGCAACGTTTCTACATATTACTTTTTTTAAGTTGTCAGGCAGCTATACAAGATGTTGAAATTTGTAATCTTTGCTTCGGTGTTTTGTCTCTATTATGTAAGTTACGTTTATTTTCTATTTTTGCTGGAAAATGCAAGCTTATATGAGACCACTTGATGCCACTTGGGGAAACTAAGCAATAGACATTCTTTTCAAATAGTGCTGGGCATTACGATAGATGAAATATTTGCCCATTGTAACACTGCATAAAACTACTTTTGTACTTACATATGACCATGGTCATTTGATTCGAGTAATATGATCATATAACTATACGAGAATATTCTACAATCGGACAATAAACCATTGACATATGTTACGATACTTCTATTCGTAATAGAATTCGTGCATGATAACTTCCGGTCGTCTGCTAATGCCACATTGGTTGTCTGTCCGATTATAGGATATGCTCTTATAACTTCTATGAGTACGACCCAAGATACCTTATACTCCACATAGCAATTTAGCTTGCCTACTGGATACCCTGAGCGAAGTGTTTAGGCTAGGGTTAACATGCCTCACCCACCCATCCACTTACATTACTTATCTTAATAAAGCTCATCCGACAGTGAATGGATTATTTTGGGTCCCGATAGCACGCAATCCTTTGTTGGGTCGATTGGTCGCATTTTTGCAAAAATTGTCGGGAACCTGCGAGGGATAGAGAACTGCACTATACATTCAGTGTTTTGCACCGCCTCTACCCCACCCACATCCTCACAATGGAAGATTTATGATGGTAATCGGGTCGATCAAGTAAATGGATTTATACGGGACAATCTGATCGCTCTGATTGGGAAAAACAATCCTTGATGAAATTGGAGAATAAGAACTTCAGACAAGATATGTGTATAGATAAAGACTACTTGCACTGAGTTTTATTGGACTACTACCCACGAATTCAGACATATTAAGATGACATATATAATAATAAATTGTGATTTCAGGTTTCCAGTGTTGAAGCTATATCCGGTTCTACTATAGCCAATAAAGCTGACAGTCACGTGGGTAGTACCAAATGGAGTTATGCCTCAAGTCATGATACAGGCCGCAATACCAACAAATGCAACATCTTTGTCAATGATGTGATGGAAGAGGTTGGCGGTAGTGTCCCTCAGAGGTAAGTTATTCATAAATTATCAACTTAATTTTGACCCATTGTACAGAGTAGAATAAAGATCAGTTATGGATACAAGGGGCAGTATAAATAAACCCGAAATTCAACACAATATACTGAACAATTCATTGAAAGTATTTTATAATCAACACCAAAATTGTCGACCCAATACCTCCCTACTTACAACGTTCGATTAAACTAAAATGTGATTTGCTTTCAGATCGTGGTGGCGACATAGTCCAATTGGCGCCGGTGAATGGGGAAATCCCCACTCTAGCTACCTTTCAGGCGATAATTGTTGGAGGAATGTTGGCAGTCCATCTATCGGTGATGTTATGGGTGATGGTGTCCATGTGGCTTTCTATACCGGGTACAGAACAACTACCAGTGCAAGATCGGATAAAATTGTTAAAAATAGTTGGGGTTTTAGAAGTTCCGGCTCTGGTGCTGCATCCAATAATTATGCCTATTGGAGATATACTTGTTAGATTATTATTTATTAATAAAAGGTTTAAGGTTCTGTACAGTTGTTATTTTGATATTTATACCATGTTCTAAATTATGACGATTTAGCACGAACACATTAATATTAGCTTAGTATGTGGACTTTCTGAAAGGGTTGTTGATTTGGCATCCGTGGTATCATGAGGGTGAGCATATCCCGTCCCTTAAGCCCGAGGAACGGTAAGACTAGATTTGTCGGGTTAGTTTTCCTAATACATATGACAGGATTTCGTATATTGTCGTCAGTAAAGTCATTAGAATTTGAGTCAGCAGTCTTATCAAACTTAGACCAAACGCCACGCTGGGATTTAGTGACTCGAACAAAAAATGTATTCCGAGAAGCATTTGAAACTGAATGTAGCGACTTCATTGGCATGAAAAATTCAATGACTCACTTATAACACCTATAACCACTCGAATCCAAATTGTGTTTAGCCTTCGTGTGTGTTGTGTATATTGAGCAGCAATGACGGGTGTGGCACAATGCAGGAAATGCTTACTCTTCTAGACACCCGATACCACTTTTCATTATAAAATTTTTACTCACTTATGACGATGTTTCGCCAATATGTTTCGCTTTGCGGTTGGAACCGTTATTGCTTAGTTTATTTATACATATTCATCTGATTCAGATTTATGACAATCCATCATCCATGATACTATTAACAACCAATCAGCACCACAGTTAATAGCACATTTCACCCAAAAGTGTACTTAAGGTTGGATTCAATACAAACCCTTACGAGGTTCATTGTTCTATGGTGATCGTGAAAAGATGTCTAATGTATTCGTACTTTTGTCAGTTAATTGAATTGTGCCGATCAGTTTTTACTGTAATTGATAAATCGAATTTTACCGTTTCTCTTTTATGCTAATTGGAATTTAAGCATCCACAACTAGCGTGAGTCTTTGATAAATATATAATAATGGGTATCACTTTCCTTTCATACAAGAACAAGTTTCATTTTTTATATTATATATTTTATCAACGCAAATCATTCTTTCATGTCGGAAGTTAATGTCATCAGCCTCTTTTCTATACGTAGTGTACTATGTACAAAAGGCTTGGTACCCTATAAGAGAAGACTTCTGTGGACACTTCTGGCCTTCAGAGTTTCGTTTGCTTAATTTTCGTTGTACGTCCATATTTTTTAGGCGCTTACTATTCAGGCGCCTCGCACAGTTAGGCAGTAGATTTCCTTCTTTAAAGTCTACAAGAAGAATGAATAGTCAATTGCAATATTCCCTACTCTATCTACATGTTCATCAGCTGATGATTTAAGAAGATAAAATTGACAGAAGTAAGAAACATGAAATCATGGTGTCAAACCAAATGTAATGAAATGTATGAAGCTGCACCATCTCCAAAACGAGTTATATAGCACCTGAATACGATAAAACTTCTACATGAAACGAAAAAGGTATAAAGCAATAGATAAGAATACAAAGATGCAAGAAAATAAAAACATCATCACAGAAAAACATCAAACGGGTTTGAGGTGTCAAAACGAGGTTGTGTTCATGCCCAGTCAGATCAGCCTCAGGTACTGTTGAAGGTATCATATTCTAAGAGAATGTGAGGCTTGGTGAGGAAGTGCTTGCAATTGATTACGGAAGAAGAGACTAAACCAATTTTTCGCTTGGGATCGTACTGGGGATTTAGCACATGTTGTCAGTCGGACCAGTTGTTAGTTTTTAGTCAAAACCATCAGAGAGTTAAAGGCTAAGAAAATAGTTTGTTATTAAGCGATGCGAGAAGCAGCTGATCTGTCCTGTATTGTCAACAGAAAAGTATGTAGCAAGTTGTAGGGCATTGAGAGTTGATATCACTAGGGACTTCCTATTTCGTATCTTATCAGATTCTGGGTTGGTACTTGATTAGCCAATGTATTATTCTCTTAATGCTGTTAAATGGTTTGTATGGGAATATGGGAAGAAGAAACCCCTTACAGCCTCAGGAGCGGTTGTGCTCTTACGTTAGCGCTATGCTAGACAGATTTTGATTCATTGGCGATGGTTCTCGGAAAAGAGCGTTAAATATTATACTTGAGAAATGAAATGCATTTGAAATCAGCACCAAACGGGCTATATAGCTCCAGAACACGGTGTAAATATCATGTCATAGAAAACAAAACTAAAACAGTAAACAATATATAACAAAAAACAATATCACAGAACAAAACAAGAAAATATCACAGAAAAAGTTAATCAATGACTTCAAAACACATCTATAAAAACAATATCACAGGTTATACACCACAATGACTAATAAATTTAAATTAAAAATTTACTTGTTTCAAAAATGCGACAACCTTCTCATAAAGATAAGGTTGCGCAAAAAGCTGAAATAAAGAACCAGCACGGAAGTGCTGTGATTTTATAGGTTTGAGATGGTTGCACTCAATCAGAATGTGTTTCACTGTCAGGCGGGACTGGTTGAGGCTCTCGCTTGAGCAAATAGCAGTTGGTGAGGTGAGTATGACCAAGAAGAGAGCTGGGTCAATGAGAGACGGTATAAAAGTTGCAAATAAATTGGCAGAGAATGTATCGAATTCGGACCAGTATGAGGCAATATTCAATAACACTGTTGATTATTCTCAACTGAAATTGGTTTTTCCTTAAGTGACAGTAATATGTCGGCTATTCAAATCGTGAAATAGGGTTATGAATATAAAATAACGCCAACCCCATTTTTGTTTACAATGTCTATACATGTAATAAACCTTAATGTAATCGTGACGGTCTATTTGTGAGACCATTAGTCTTTAAGGGAAGCACAAGGGTATATCAGTGTTGGGCAGATATTTGGTTACAATCAATGGATGGGCCTTAGATATACCCTGTAACCCCCCCCCCCCCTTTTTCCCCAAAACTGATCAGACGGATACAGTAGTTGAAGAGCAACCCGATGGAATAGTGCTACAGCTACAGTAATTGAGCGCATGTACGAAGTTGATGCCATCTTCCGCTTGACTACACCAAATCGACCAGAGATAAAAAAGTTCACAGAGCGAATGTTCCTATGGTGACAATCCTTGTTTACATGGAGCCTTTTGCCACCACTGATCCCACCCAAGCCTCGCTCCCTGTGATTATGGAAGAGTTTCTGTCACTACCCTTATTTTTCCAAAACAGCAAACCATTGGACACAGTGCTATATCAGTAAGTCTACTATTATAGAATATAATATTATATTCCAATTCGCTTAATCGATAAATTTCCATTTACTGACAAGAGTGTGAAGATAGTAAGTGGTAAATGAATAAAAAGTCCAACACAAACATTATTAGTTATTTGGACTATCTGACTCTAGTAGAAGACGTATGAAAATCAAATACATTTTTATAACACGCACATAACCATTAAAAGCAATGTCACCCCTCTGAAAGTAGGTAAAATTTGGGAGACTTTAGGTATAAAGTGGTAGGTGTATAAAAACCATAAACGTGAAACAAAGTAGCTATGTCAACTCTTCAGAAAACGGGTTTTAAGTGGTAGGCGTATAAAAACAAATACGCAGAAAGGACAGCATAACATAACTTGGTTAAAATTTCGGGCATCCCCGTCATAAAACTGTCACCGCCACTGCGCGAAACATAGTATTTGACTCTAGGAAAACAGGTTTTTAAAGCCAAATACGCGAAACATAGTATTTGATTCTATGAAAATGGGTTTTAAGTGGTAGGCGTATAAAAATCGAATACTTGTAATAAATACCATTATTAACTCTGTGGACTGCCTTGAACAAGTACGAATATGGCAGGGGTGAAAAAAGAAATATGCCATATAAACATTATAAGCAGTGTAGACTTTCTGGAATGAGGTAACATACATAAACAATATAAGCTATTTGGACTATGAGCTACCGAGGTGACGTATAAAAATCAAATACATCAACCAAATATACATTAATAAAAGTTACTTGCTCTCTGAAAGAAGGTACTTTGTGGTAGTCTTATCAAAATCATTGTTAGCAATGGGGAATCTCTGGGTGGAGGTACAGAAGTGGTAGGCGTATATATTCAGGAATGGACTGCACGCGACTGAAGCCTGGAATACGATGTTGAGTGATACAGGAGGACTGACGCGTGGGATGATATTGTCAATAAGTACAAGTAAAACTAGGTAGTTGGCTTCTGTCAATAGAAACTTGGTAATGAGGCATTCTACAAACGTCTGACTTCGAAAACTTTCTTACTTTAGACCTCAATAGATTAGTATCATCATAAAAGGTAAGCTTGTAATTTATATTTCACAATCTAAAATCGCCAAGGTTTTGAAACTTTTTTACAAGTTATTAAGCAGTTATAAAGCACTATGACAATGATCCGGATGATAAGTTCAATTATATTTCACATTAAAAGGTTATTATATGATACTTTATAGATAACTTTTCTTTAGATAATCGGTACGATATATTTTCATTTTTTGTAATATTCATTCCTACTGCCACAGCATTGTGAGAAGTTTAGACAGAACTAATGAAACATATATAGCGAACTACAATCGGTCAAGTTTTTAAACTTTACATTTAGCACGAGTAACCAACGATTAAGATTGATTTTAGACAACAAGTAACCCAGCAAATCACACATAAAATGTTGGAATAACTACGATTTGGGTCAGAAAACGTGCAACAGAATAAAAACAATTATCTATCCTTCCCCCTAATCAATTTTAATTCTCTAAGTAAATGTTTCGCATTCAATAGTGTTCCATGCAGCAATCGCAATCTATTTCCCAATTTTCGACTGTCGTCCTCGGGTTAGGAAGGGTAATCTAGGAAGGAGATCAACAACTATCCTGGATCATTTAAAATTCACAAAAGGACAAAATCAGGCATGAGGTAAAAGATGAGTAAGAACGTTCTGCTCCACGATACCCACTGAGAATTCAGTGACAGTTGTACAGGGGAAGTGACTTTCTCGTCGTTTCTGGTCATGATCGAGATTTGTTTGGATTAGTCTCGCCTAGTGTACGATTTAGAAATGTTTTCAAATGAATGGAATTTTACGTTCTACTCTTCTGCACCCAATTGGGCTAATGAAGACGGGAAACGCCATGCAGTGTGCATTTACAAAAATTATTCTAGTATTTTTCAATATCCAATATTGTCGAAGGATCTTTAATGTTAATGTTTTCGTTACAATTTGCATTACTCTATGACTACATTGTTTTCTGAATTGAATTTTGACAATCATTTTCATCTGAACTGAAACATCAACTACAAAATACTACTGAGAGTCTTAGAGTGCCTTTGGGTTGAAAATGTTAACCACTGAAAAAATATTAATTGTAAAAATGATTTTACAAAGGGTCATTTTCCGTCCGAAAAGTGGATCATTTCACGTGAATTGTGAAGGGGGGAGGGGGGAGTGTTTCTATTTTAATTGTAAAATCATTAAACAAGATATTTCTATGGACTTTTCTATGGGATTTATTTTCTTATTTAAGGCTAAGTATGATTAAATATAAAAATATTAAGGTATTACATGAATACAATATTCGATATTGCTTCATACAACTTTTATTAAAACCTGCTCAAGTACAAAAAAGCATGCTTGATCTTGATTATTAGAACTAGTCCAGAAATTGTCATATGTAAAATAAAACTTTCGAAATACGTTTATTCGGTGAAATAGCATCTTAAAACACTAATCGATAAACATCTTATGGCGAGAGTTGTGTGAACGTTGCTTTTTTTTTACGAAAAGTGAATGCAATCTTTAATATGATTTTATAAAACCTGCTCAATTACAAAAAGCATGCTTAATCTTTGTAGTTTATTTAAAAAAATAATATTAAATTGTGTCATCCATATGGCTTGTTAAAAAATGGATTTGATATTTAATATTTTACATTTGGTCAATTCGAAAACATTTAGGTAATTTCTACGAAATGACCATTCGACTGTACCACAAAACTGGGGAATTAGGATATGCGTTTTAATGGATTGGTATATAGATGGATCTCGTGGTTATCATGCTTGGACTTAAAAGACCTCGAAAGAGAAAGGTCAGGTCAAATACCCCCAGACTGTGCCTTCGGGTTTTCTACGGGCCGCCTTTCTCTTTCTTGGTAAAACCTCGGCCATTATTCTATACTTAAAATTTAATAGAATTAAAGAACAGAAATTCACTTTATATACCCGTTCTTCAAAAAAGCATTTATTGATGTATCACTACAAACGGAAAGCCGAGAAAGTTTCGCTAGCGCTCTTCAACATATCACAGCGGGTAAAAGTGGATGACATGGAAAAAGCGTCTAGTCCTTCGTATGGAACAATAAACCGAGGCCCTGTGTGCTACAGGCTGTGTACGTTAAAGATTCATCGACAGTTGGAAATCGAATGAGTTGAATGGCGTTGCCCGTCCTCATTAGCCCACATAGTGCAGAAAAGTTTCATTTGCAACATATCAAGGAAATGAATGGCAGCAATAGTATACCGGAACTATGCCAATATTGTCACGTGGTCACGTGATTCTTGTTATATAAATATCATCGGCTGGTTGTTCAGGAATACAAGTGTTCGCAAACAAAGACAATCAAAACTGATAATATAAGGTATCATAGACAACCAATGCTCATATTAAATGCACAAGTAGCTACCACTTGACAAATCAATTCTAACTAACGGAAGCAAAGAGTCTCGCCCACAAAGACACAACGAAATCTACCATTAATTTCCTACAAAGGTTCAGCTTTACGGAAACTGCCAACGATTGCCGAATGATATCACTATTAACGAATCAAAATATTCCCCATATTCGAGAACTAGTTGCACTAGGTTTAGAAAAGAAGATTAATTTCCATTTCATTTACTTATCTGAACAATACCCTTAATTTTGATACAATACAAAAGTTTTTACCGTGTAAGATGTGGGTTTTATGTTACGTCCAATGAATAGAAGGGCAAAGGTTTACATTAATGTCTTATATAGGACATAATAGGTTGTCATTCGAAAATCTAGTCACACTTCCGAGAACTAGATCCATCAAATAAGCTCGGAAGGGTTCTTAAGCTGTGACCCATTACCGTTAAAGGGATTGTAAAGAGGATTTCTAAATTGTGCATGTGTATCGGGGACAATGATAGCATGAATTGTTCGAAAATTCTACCAAAACTAAGTGTTTTATGACGTCATTCCCGCAAATGCCTTATGTCAATGTCCTCGATACCCATAAAGTTAAGAAAACCTCTTTACAATCCCTTTAACTTTATCATAAAGTTATATTGCTAATAATTTTCTGTGTTCCTTGTCGCCACCTTATTTGTGTGTTAATCCATAAAGCATAAACACCAATTCAACATAACCTCTCATCTCTAATTTACGTTTTACGAACGATTTTTATAGTATTTAGCTTCTGACATTTTGCGGTCCATAAATGTTGTTAATAATCTACTAGCTGGTAGAGTGGTGATATCATAAGGTCATCATTTTAATAACACAACAATCAAATATTCATACCTTTATCTCGCTAGATAATTACTTGATGCAGTATATTGCCGGTAATCTATAAATACATCTCTACATACACTGGTTACCCTTTCTTCTGAATCCTTTTAAATTCTCAAGTATAAGTAGTACATCACGGAAGCAATATGGTTTAGTTCTAAGGCCGGTGCTTCTCAAGTAGAGAGTCTTCTATAACCCACTATATTTCTTATTTTGATACATTGATTACCAGCTTCGTTCACAGTTGCGGTACAATTCTATAACAAAGTGGGGCATTTAGAATAAAACTGTTAGACGATTATTCTCACATGGGGTGTTGCTGGTAATTGCATGATGACACTTATTAAAGTATTATCATGCTGTTTATATAACAAACTACGTAATAAAACAGAAGTAACCCTGGAAAACTCCAGACAGCCGCAAGTGCGTTACACTGGACTTACGTATTGCCTTCACACCAGTGGAGAAACAGTCGTTAGTAAATTTAAAGATAGGGGGCAGCAACAGTATATTAAGTAAGTTTGTCATTACAGTTTATTCAGGACAATTCTCAAAATACCCAAAACAGGTAGACTTGAGTGTATTTACACCAAGGCAATTGCAGAGGGTATCAGATTATGTCATTGAAATGTAAGATTTTTTGTGTTGTAGCAGAGAACAATATATTGAAGGCAATGTAGCGCATGTGGTTTTCCAGAAAGATACAATTAATCTCTGATTTTAAGCATGTACCCTATTTTTAATTTTCCAAGTAGCTTTTCGCATGTCACTAACATAATAAACGTCTCTTGAGAAGATCTTTGTTCTACAGAACAAGTCAGGCTAGAAGCCACAGGACAGCAATGAAAAATGGATTTCTCCCTGAAAAAAAAATATGTCACCGACCAATTCCATTACTGCAGAACTTAACTAGCTAGTACATCTGGAAGGAGATATTATTATTCATGGCATATTCACCAATTATCACAACCTATTCTGTCGCCTATCTCTCCAAAATGTATCTCAAGGACATTTTTGTAACTAAATCGATTTTAAATTTAACATAACAGAGGCCTTATTATCCTTATTATATCAGGTGTCATAACTAAAGAATATGACCTCTATTATCTATAATTGTTGAAAGATAGCTTGCCAGGCTAGGTAGCATACGTCAACTGCGAGCTGTCAGAAATAAGAGCAGTCTTTGGTCACTTAAATATGAATTTTATTATTTTAAAGATCTTAATAATACATTGTAGTTATTTATTATATTTCTTCCTTTATTTTAAATCAATAGCGATAACCCAAAAGCCCTTCTTATCAATTCAAACTCATTAAAATCAATTGAAAACTGTAGTCTCTATTGTGTTTAGTTCGGTGTTCAGTATAAGTTTTTCCTAAGTCAAGGGCAATAACTCAAAACTTGTTCATCGAGGTATCATCTTATTCGAACTTGAATGAGATCTCATGAACATAAATCATCACTCAAAATTCAAATCGGGTGAAAACTGTCGTGTCTATGAGCTCACAAACCCATTTTGATGATTGAAATTTTCATGTGGGTGTATACAAACGTTTCTAACGCTTTAAGTGAAGTTTTCGGGAAGAAGGTCCAGGTTGAAAACACAGAGTCGCTAGTCCCTAGACAGACCATACTCAACCGTGTTACCATGTTGTACGCCTGATATCAGAACTTAGTCATGAACTCAACTACTTTCTTGAAGTTCTTCCCATCCCCGTCGAGACAAAGCTAGTATCAAATTTCTGAGATAATTTTGTGGTTTCAAACAAGACCGTGGCTTACGTTCTTTCATTTGAAACCAGCTAAATATAATCTAGTTCCGATTGAGGGCGGATTAATCTTTATTAAATACAAGGCTTGGGATTACACTGTATAATAGGAACTATATTTAGACGCGGATATAGACGTTTTTATCAATCCTATGAATATAAAACTGGAAATAGCAAGTAGAGTCTGAAAATGGCCAGAAATTAAACGTCAGACGCAATAAAATTAGGAAAAATATAAGAAAATAAAGCGAGAATTAACAAATCCGATGACAAATTGTTCCATTAACAATAGACATAGACAACATTAACACCTGATCAAAAGTCATGCCAATGCCATTGAAAACTTCAGAAAACAGATTAATAACACTGACATCAAATTGACATATGGATGTCAATATGAGGACTTTTCAGGGCTTTAGGCTGTAACATAGGGTGAGTTCGATCGGAGCCCGGGTTAGACTAGAGTCATTCGAGTCACAACCCAACTGTAATATTTTGTAGAGTTGGGACTCGTGTGACGTAATATTGGACCTAGTTAGAAGCTCGGTTCCGACACTCACTATTTGGAGAGTCAAACACGAGTTAACATCGTGGCATGGAATATCTATATATGGTCAAAAGTCCCGCGATATTGCCTTAACTCGATCAAATTCGATTGCGACCCTCACTCGGATTGCTCGCTGAAGATAATTACGTCAATTCTCCATCAACTCTAACTCGATCACGGGGGTTCAATCGAAGTCACCCATAATGGATAAGGATTTGAGCATGAATGTAAATGAATCGGAGTTTTACGTCCTACTTCACTGTATGTTGACTAGTGGCCATCCTCGGAATCAATAACAATTATATTGTAGTGGGTAGGAAATAGAATTAAAAGTTACATAAAGTAAATTATTTAGGACTTGAAGGACCCAAACAGTGAAAAATCGAAAGTTGAACACTCTTACTGGTTTCGTTTATAGATTGTAACTAACTTTGTGTACTTTTTAACTCGCATTTAGTCGTGATTCGACACTTGGACTTACAAATTTAGAATTCTCCACTGGCTTAATGTATTCTACAAACATTTTGTAAATGCTTGACAGAAACCAAGACGATAAGAGCTAATCCTCCCACACTGACGAACGATGGTGCGTTTGGTTGATGATTACAAGGGGCTGTGAGTAAGTTTCGACATTTTACCCCAGTCGTGAGTATAGGTAAATACAAGAGGCAGCGGCATCACGAACACTGTGAAGACATCGAAGACATGTTGGCAATCCTATCAACTATACGCTTATTCCACAAAACCCCACTTACTGTACCTGCATCATTGAAAAAGGTAACTGGGTGAACATACCCAAATGACTTGAACTGGACTTAACTCCAGCACTCCCCCCCAGCGCACAAATCAGGCGAGTAACATTTTAATCAGAATTATTGTCAGGAATCTGAAAGAATAATCATTGTGTTGTGGATGAAAAGATATATAATTATATTGGAAATAATGGACAATATTTCCAGATACTGACCTTTCCATTGGCTAATGATATTATTTGGCGGGAATCAGTAGTGTATTATTTGGCGTAGAGTATTGAAGACCTGTTAATATGACATGAATGGTGACGATTGTTAATTGACATTTGAGATAAATGTCTAAATGGTGACAGATAAAGGCACACGAACAACTAATACAACATGACATTTTCTTACTAAGACATAGAACTGATGTATCGCGAATTAAAAGTGTGAAATTGCGAAATGAAATGAAATAATACGTCCCAATTTTGTGCACATAATTGCAGTACTGAATAAGGTGTTAATGTAGCTTTAATGTCATCTTTACACTGTCAAAGTATAATAAACAGGAACTTTTCTTGTATCACAGAAGTTGGCCTAAGCCCGAAAGCGAATACAGCCAATCTGGGCCCGCAACAGTGACTACAAGTCTGCGATGTGAATTAATGTTTTGATTTACAGACAAACAATGACTTATTGTATATAAAATATAATAGAAATGAAATGAAATGCATTAAGGTGCATTAGCACCAAAACTTGTTATATAGCACCTGAATACGATAAAAAAAAAATACTATGAAAAGTCTCTCATAAAGAGATGGCTGCGCAAATAGCTGAAACTAAGATCTACCACGGTATTACTGTGATCGCAGAGTTTTGAGATGCATGCTTGCTCGCAATCAGAATGTGTTTCACTGTCAGGCGAAAAAAATAATATAAAATAACAGGTGTCTTATTATGTCAAGGTAATATACGGAGTAATACCTTGGCATTGTGAAGATGATTTATTGATAAATGAATTTATAAACGTTAGTTTAAAATAGGAATTTGCGATAGCTTTGACATAACATCCTTTTGTACACAGATTTATCAATTTTTGTTAATATTTTAATAACTTGAGTGATCCTTGTTATATCATAACTTCATTTGTTTAAAACATTTACAAAAACAGTGTATATTCCAATTTCTTTCTCTAATCTAACATTCTGTTTTATTTCTGCTTTAATGGGACAGCAAATAGGCTTTGCTATTTCAATCTCCTTGATAAAGGAACAAAGATAAGTATTGTTTCGTCTTGGATAAAAAGAGCCTTTCCCGAAAACTACAGCAGCGTTTTAAACGTAATACCAACTTGAGCTCAAAATGAATAAATATGTTTCTGAAACTATGCGATTGTTATTGGTCTTTCATGAAACCATGACTAACGAAAAGGAGTTGCATATGACTGGCTTTTAAACCAAACTTATACTCGAGTTGACAGTGATATTCTTGTAAAAATATTACTAATATGAGATATCAGAAAGATATCAGTAAGATGTCAGTTCAAGTAAGCGTGTTCCGAATGTGGTTTATAAAAACAAATAATGAAATTGTTACATTATTGTTGTTCTTCATAGAGATAGCACCTTTCTCGTCTACTTTTGATATTTGTTTTTTTCGCTTGGTAAAGGGATTATCCTCGAAACGTATCGAATTTTTACCTACTGTTTGTACGTAATCGTGGGATTTATTTTTTCCTAATGAAATTGTTTCAAGAAGCCTGTAACTTGAAAGAAACCCCATCACACTGTTGAATCAAAGAAGTTATTCCTAGTATGGTATTTACTTTAGATTGTCTTTGTATGGATTCATTGCTTAGTGCCACTGTTAACCAGAGACATTGTGGTTAGGTTATCAAGTAAATGGCTCCAGAATGTCTTTCAGAATCAGGAAATCACTGTATAGACTTCAATCAGAAGTAGCTTACAGTGATGATATATCCTTACCTTTAATTTTCAGCATTATTGACCTAGCTAGAAATACGTTTACTGCCCGAATACGGGTCGTGGGTTTAACCACCGTAACTTATCTTCAATAGGTTTCCCTCTATCCTTGATGAAGTTCAGTGAAACATGTTCTTTAAAGTTCACAACATCCAGAAACCATCGGGTTGCATAATGTTGAATTGTTATGTCAGTCACACTCTTGTCTTGATCACAGTTTTGAATATTTCATCAGCGCTGGATATACCAGCAGTCATCAGAGAATACTCCAAGTGCTCCAGTTACTGAAAGTTATATACAAGGAATTTAATTATTTAACAAGAGCATGATCTTCATAAGATTTTAATACATTGTCGAGAGCGTTGATGCCTGAAAGAATTCCCCAACGCGGCCAAAAATAACATATGACTGGCAGATAGTGGACTGATTTAGGCACAATGACAGTATTATATAATCAGAATGCACCACATGCACACAATAGTGTCAGACTTTCAATTCCGCATTTATATGGTTTGATTCAGATCCAGATGTGTGTTAGAAGCTTGCACGCTAACCTGAAGGTCCAGGATTCAATCCCGATATAAGTCAAGATAATACCTTCGGATATTCCAACCCGGTATCCCCCTATTGGTGATGCAAGTAAGATGTGTTTGAAAAGGCGTCTAGTTAATTGGATGGGACAAAAAAAAACATTAAAAAAAGATCCCTAGATAGTTGGAAATCGAAAAAGAGCAGGCTTATTTCTCTGTCCTAGCAAAATTTTCCTCATTGCACACTGCACGGCGTTGCCCGTTTGGTGCAGTAGGGCGTAAAATTCCATTTATTTCATTTCAGAGGCGCATGTGCAAAATATCTTTGCTCGATTATAATCTAAATATTTATCCTATAATATATTTCAGATGACGATGTTAGCCAACAACATATACCTACTCCTCCTTGTCTTTCAATTCTCACTACTAGCAGCTCTACCCTTCCACCAATTACTAATACATAAAAAACGAGACAGTGAACCCATTTCTAGGTTATTTGAAGAAATAGAAAATTCCAACAATCCAGTGGAATCGGTCACACATCCAAGAGAACAGCAGGGTGAACAGATGCCAGAAAGGGCTCAGGTTCGTACTATAACCGATTTCCTATTTTCACAGCTTAGGGTTGAATATGAAATGAAATGCTTTAAGGAGTATCAGAATCAGAACGGGCTATATAGCAACTTCACACGATAAAAATAAGGAGTAAATAACTGAAGTCGCAGCATATAAATCTTTGAGGAACAGGTTCGCCATTTTTAGGAGTGGATTTGGGTCTTGAATATATACGTAAATAGTCTTCAAAAGTACTAAAAATGTACTCATAATTCCTTCAAAAAATATCTCAAATTAGGAATTTAACATTCTATTTCTATATACGTCTTTTCCAAATGTGGCAGAATCTCAAACGCGGATAACTCTGGACACACATGGATTTGAATGTTCAACTTTCGACGGTGAGCTGTGAACACTATTACTGATTAGCCCTGCAAAAACATTCCCGTTTGTGAGACTAAGGTATGATTGGTCAAAAATATGGCCAACCTGTCACCTTAATTAATGCATTCATTTCAATTTGTTGATTGAATGTAGACGCTTTACTTACTGAAACGTAATGGAAAGAAAACTTTCTTCTTTCCTGTACTGAAATGCAGAGGTGGATGTTTCATAAAATTTTATTGGTGTGTCTTTGCACGCAATCTGTTTTAGGTTAAGTTCTTATACAGGTCATTATCAATGCTTTACTTATTTTTTCAGCCCTGTATATCTATACATTACCTCATGGGTAAGTACCCTAGATTGATCGATCCTTCATAAATTATTTCCATGAATTGTCATATCCATTGCGTTTCGAAGTTATTATTGACTTCTTGCTCAAACACAGACAATCTCGTCTTTAGAAGGTTTAAATACACAATGTAGGTTGGGAAATAATTCTGATCAAACGCCTGTGTTAACGTGCGGTAATCTCTAATCTCTAAGACAACAGATGCCACTGATGTCTTGTCAAGCCCCAAGTACAATTTGATAATGTGTTCCTATTCAAAACGGAACCGGAAGCCGGATCACCGCGTATTTCGCCCGGTCATTTGTCTTGCCATAACGATAACACGATCAACGTTTATTCCATATATTTACATTGGTTTATCTTTTCTGATAAAATACGCCAACTCTAGGTAAAAACTTGGGTCAATCATTGTTTTCGTTTTCGATGTATTCATACGCCTTATTGTCACGTGACAAATTACAGTTATTGGAAAATAAACGCCGGTTTGGCTAATTGATTTATTGAAGGGAGTGATAATAGAAATGTAAATATGTGCCTGAGGGAAACACGTCGAAACGTTGCATAAAACTTTAACCAGTGATTGTTGTTCCATAAAGCTGTGTCTATATTTTGATGTTCTATTGTTTGGCCGATCATAGAGTCTGGGAGAATTTAACTGACCACAACAAAGCGGCAAAGAATTCAACCAAAATATTGCCAGACCTTGAAGTCCTTCATTTGCATATTCCATTCAGTTGTACCTATATATAGTTGAGTCATCTACAAAACAAATCCTCCCCCGTCTCTTATCTAATTTCTTTCTCCGTATCGTAATCAGGTTGTTAACAACATATTTAAAAGTCAGTTGTATTTCACCCTTTTATATTCCATTTTCATTTCCTTTTCCTTTACTTTTCCATGAATATTCTTGTTTAATTATAGACGTGATCTATCCAGACACAATTAACCGTGTATTAATCATTGAGTCCAATATATCGAGACTCCAAATTACTGAATTAAAATTTAATGAATAACCTGATAATTACAGATCTGTATCAAAACAACTTAATTTGTCTCGTACCCTTTAGGATGCAAATGTCACATTGTCTGGTACGCTACTCAGAAAAATGCGTCATATATTAAGTAAGAAAAATCTTCTTAAACTTTGTTAAATCTTGAAATATGTTTTCTGACTACCTTTCTTGAACCTTTAAAAAATGATGCAAGAAACTAGATAAGACACCGTGGTTAATTTGTCTGAAAATCTTAATATGAGGCAGTACTTTTCACCGTACAGAGTTGTTTGTGTGTGTTCAATATTACAAAATGTAACAATGCTAAGTGCAAGTGTGTTGATTGGTCACGTGACATCATGAATATTTTTTTTTATCTTGGTCCAAAATACCAGATTTACCTGCTAAAAAACGTCGACGTGGTGAAGAGTAGTGCGTTAGGGTCGGACTTTATTCGGAATGTACATATTTTAAAAATATCAGAATTTGGCTTGGCATTACTGTAAAATAAACACAAAATACAATAAAAAAAAATGCCCAATATACTGCTAACCAAGCAATGATAAAACGTAATAAAAGTATTATTGAAAAGTTATTATTTGTTGATAATGAAATTACCAAGACATTCTTTGTCAAATATTACTTTATTTGAATTATTTCCATTTTCTCAATAATTTCATTTGCGAGGGCCATTATTAACTATTTTTGTTATTGACCATCATTGAGGTATCAATTCTATTTCAGTTGTAAATATAATGTACCCTTTTATGTGTATCGAGGACATGGGTTCATCATCTTGTATCATTGTCTATTTGTTTTTATTTTGTTTTAAAACACTACATATTCTAAGAATGACTATGCGTAGATACGGGACCATTATTCCATCTTCTAATTTTCGACCAACATTTGAGATATTTTCGGTTGACATTTTAGGAAATGAAATGTATTAAGGTGCATCAGCACCAAAACTAGCTATATAGCACCTGAATATGATAAAAAAAAGAAAACACAAGTCAAATGAAAACCAACAAAGTAACAACACAATAGATCAATACAGTGATGCAAGATATTAAAAACAATATCAGAGAAAAACACCACACAGTAGTGATATAAACAATAATAAAAACAATATCACAGTAGTATACCAGAAAATGGAATAAACGACAGTTCTGGTGGAAAGAAATTCTATACAATGAACACTTACGAAACTTTTATCACCGCAAAGTCATTCTAAGACTATCAGTACTGTTTTGAAACTGATTTTCCAATTCACATTAAAATAAACCGTAAAATTTTATTAACCGACAAACCAGTGCTATTTTAAAACTGGTAATCAAATTCACTATATAAAATAATCCCTCAAATTCGATTTACCGAAGAAAGTGAGAAGACATTAGTATGACCTTCAGAATATTTTACTATTTTCAGTTTTAAAAAATCAGTTCCAAAGTCGGATTGATCCTAACGACGACGGTAAAGCCACCTTTGATGAAATTAGGCAATTTCTTCGCCATTATCATAGTGACGTTAGTCCAGAGACGATCAATAAATTTATTGAACGTAGAGATTTGAACGGTAAGCTTGTTGGTCATGTTATTTATCTATTTATTTTAATAAATTTCAATAAACCTGTTGTTACGAAAATCACACAATGAAATTATGGTAGAAACCATATTTATATGCACAAATGATAAGTGAGGTATGGGATCAACCCTGGTTTCTGGACCTTAGTATTCGCGTTTATTTTCAATTTCCAATAATCCCACTTCCTACACTGCATCGAACATCGAACCTCGTCTATTTCCGACAACAATCCCTTTGAATCTGTTTTAGGGACAGTTTGAGGGTTTGAAACAGTTCTTTGCTTTATAAAACAAAAGATATGTTTCGTCTGTATTCACGCGCTGATTGTGGCAAGATGTTGGTTATTCTCAATGATGTTTAAATATTGATGTATAATCGTACAAATTGGTCATTTATTTGTAGGTAATGGTGTCATTGAGTTAATACCAGAATATATTTTAGATATTACCACCCCTGATTATACGCTAGGTGGCGCCAAAGAATGGTTTAATCTTGAAGATAGTAATGGCGACGGGAAGGTATCGAGGCAAGAACTAGAGACGATAGCCCAGAATGTTGGTATGTCAAGACAGGAGGCTGAGTTCACAGTAGATACCTATTATATGACGATGGATAGAGATGGTGACGATAGCCTGAGCTGGAATGGTAGGTAGAATATCTTTATCACAACACATGCATCAGTATTCGGATTGTAGCTCAACTGCTTTGAGCGTTGAAAACTTGCAACATGGATAAATAACGTCATGGGTTCGATTTCGTCTTTTGCCATATTCCCTGCATTTCCATTTACACGTACGGTGTTTGTATTTAATCTAACATACTCAGGGTATACAGAGAAGTATTTCTCACAAAGGTCACAACATGATTAACGATTTGACCTTCCATCAATGTCATTATTACTATGAAAACATTCTGGTGATGGCTGCAAGCGCTGGTATTTTATTTCACTTTTTCAACCTTTAAGGTCATTGTCTTAAAAAGGCTACATTGAAGTGACTCGAGGCTATCATTGTCTTGCAGTACGGGGGTCTATCCTCATTACCAAATAAAACCGTGGTATATTCCTCCTCGTTTTTCGCTATTGTAAGCGAAGTGTTTAAGTGGAGGAAGTGCACATTGGTCAATTCTTGCGACAGATACACCCACAAAGGATCCTGATTTCTGATCTTGGCATTTTAACGATTCGAAAACTATATGTTCCCACAATTTGAGGAATTGTTTTTAGAAGGAAAGTTTCAGATTTGAATTTGACCTCAATCCAAATTTGAATGTATGTAACAGTTAGTCAAATGCAGTAAAAGTGAAGGTTCCATGTGACGTTTCCTTCATTACTTTCCGCGGGCTTTCTTTTCAAAATAAACACACGATACTTATTTTGGTTTCACTATAATTATCACACACAAAAAAGCGCCCACGTTAAGGTCGTTAAGTTTGTAAACCAAGTATCACCAATGACCTCAGTTCTAGAAATAGTAGATAATTTGTCTGATAAATTTGACCTTAAGGCCCTCATCATCTAAAGATAAAAATTAATAGGGTGCTAAATTAATTGTAGGCTTCATTGTGGGATTGATTCATTAAAATAATGAAATTAAAACAGTGCTGCAAGCATTTTACAAGTAAATCATCACGTTGAACTTTACTTCCAAGATATTCGCAAGTCTTCAGAGTATAACTGGAAGCCATCGGAAAGTCATTAAAAAGAATATTTAATAAGTTCATGTCCTTTTGGTCAACATCTTGTAAATTGACATTCAAAGACTCTGACATTGACATAATATGCCTTTAAAAATCGTCCACACGTGTAATAGATGGACACATGTCAATTGAAAGTATGTTATCATATCCGTAGTCTGACAAATCTGCCGCAAACTATATATACTTAGGTCACATTTTATGGGAACTGCTCCGATTCATTCCAAGTTAAAAGTACGATTTCGCATAAATTGTGGTATCTATACAATGACGAACCATTATTGAGTCCATCAAGACATTGTCGGATATTCTTCAATGTCCCTTTGGACCACACGGTACCTAAATACAGTCGAGGTGTAAACTTAACGTTATACGACGAAGGGAAAATCCTATCAGAGTAGGGCCAGATTTATTGAGCTACAGGTGAGCGAGACTAGTTAAAGCGATCAACTGGATGGTCACAGATTCCAACTACTCAGATTGGCGACACATACGACTTTTGCTAGGACATGAGAAACTGAGGTGTTTTAGTCTCTGAATCACTACGATAAAAGCAGTTGTTAAACAACAATCTAATATCAATTCGATTTCCGACAATCGTTGACAAACTGACAAATTCGCAGTTACCGTCAGTTGCTTCTGTTTCAACTGTAATATTATTCTACATGTATTACCTATTATATTTCAGAATATCGAGCTCTATACAGCCCTTAATGTCTGGAAATCGGGAGTTCAACCAAGAGGAGAATTCTGGTGATAGTACTGTTATTTATATTGTTAAATACTTTGTAAACTAATCCGTCATATTTGAGGTTATTTAATTTATTTATTGAGGGTATTGTCTCAAGAAAACGCCATCTATGTATAGAGTTTGAATAATTATAAACGTTTGAGGCGCACTCTGTTGAGCATGTGGTTTTACTACACAATAATCAATGCAAGATAATGCTCACTACTACGTTTAAATTGCATTTCGGTCACGTGTGTCGCTCGATCGAAACATTTTGGTTTATATGTCCCATGCAACGTTTTTAACGAAACCGTCAAGTCTGCAATATAATTTACAGAAAAATAGCCTTTCGCTTTGTTTGTGAAAATTAGAAATTTGTATAGATCTATTGAAATTATATAATACTTATTGCGCCTGTGAAACGAACCAAGAGAATGAAGTGTCATCTACTGTTAGATTTCACTGAAGTAAAAATGTAGGTTGAATTAGGGTCACGACTGAATGCTCTTGAATTATCGCAATATTATGATTTATCAATTAAATCGGAACTTAAGTTATCAGAGACGTGTTTGTTTTATGTCGAAGCAGGATGAACTTAACAAGTTGAATTTTTGAAATATCTTATAATTGTTAACATAAAATTGTTCGCATTATTACTGTTGATTGTATGTTTTATTCAAATAAAAATGTCTCCAGACTTATTTCAATGATTTATTTGCTTCTGTTGAGGATTCCTCGTAGTCATACCAAATGCAACAGGAATTTGAACCGCTATTCTTACAACGGTTATAGACCTCATCAATATACTTATAAACCGTCAATTTATGGTTTAAGGGAGATAACTACTTATTTCTGCATCGTTTATGTTCGTAAAGCATAAGTGCAAATTTTGTTAATTGACTTTACGTCATTATTTAAATAAGGATTGTGAAGAAATTTGCTTTCTAGCGAACATTATGTGTATCGGGACATCGCAGATATAAGCACTATTTCTTTCGTTTCCTTTGTTTTGATCTTTGTTATCGCATAAATTGGCATACAATGAAGTTTGTTGTTCTTGTCACTACTCTTTGATGCACTTAGCTAACCTCAGTTTAAAATTGAATAAAATAGATGTAAATACGTAAACTATTATCGTGTCTTTTTTTCTTTGTCCCTGATAAGGTCGTTGCTCTCCAGAAGACTTCCAAAGAGTCGACGGTTAGTGTCTAATTATAATCATATACCCATTCACCGTCTCTTGTTTTAGTATGATCCAAACACAGAAAAAATTGAATGGAAAGCTAACACATTACGACAATAATAAATAAATAAGAACAATAAGGGGCATCAAAACACAATAAAAACTCAAAAACAACAAGTAAAACAAAACAATGTAAACATATACATTTAAAATTTGAAATACAAATTGGCATCTTTCAAATACGTGACAAACTACTCATAAAGATAAGGTTGTGCAAAAAGCTGAAACAAAGATCCAGCACGACAGTAATCACAGACTGATTGAGGCAAATAATTGGTAAGGTGAGTATGTCCAAGATGAGAGCGACACAAAACAACTTCATTTCTCCTGTTGGCACAATAGGAGGTTGACCGATCTCCTAAGAGTGGCTTGATGGCTTGAAGTTTGTGGTTACAGCATATCAGACTAACTATAAGGGAATTTTTAAACTGTTGAACTAGATCTGACTATAAATTACAAACACCAGGAAAACGGTAATCTTGATACTGATAATATTCTCTGGCGCTTAGTTTTGTATCAGCTGAGGCCCCACCATTCTGTGAGTTAGGAATGCCAACAACTCTTGATATCTTTTATTTTCTTCAATTGGTATGCGGTGACAAGACCATCACCTTTATCTTACTGGTCCCTGATCCGATCCCTCTGCACCTATTTCAAGTCTAATGTATCCACAACTCTGTTGTTATAATTAATCATTTCACTATTTTTGAATTGTGTTTTACTAGCAGATTAAAATGAGCCTTGCGCGTATTTCTGTATCGTTTTTCTTGTAATTTATTGTGATTATACGATTTAAATATATTGTTTTTTTAAAAAGATCATCAATAGAATCAGATTTTCTTTTAAAAAGTAGAACACATTTAAAAGAAAATATCACGAACATTCTTTTTTAAAATTTATGCGTGCCAAATCGTAATTGGTCACGCTTTGTTTTCGTTCTTCGTTTTTTCTTTCGGGAACGTCTTAAGCACAAACCGAAAATGGTGAAGTATTTCTGTTTGAACCAAAGATGTTTAAATCGACTGGAATAAAAACGAAGATCCAAAATAAAATTTTTGTTCGCCCGAAAGGTACATATTATGATGTATGCAAAAGGTTAGTTTGGAGGTTGAGAGGATATTTTTGGACCGATTTACCTCGCGTTTTCTTTTTTAAGTTCTTTGTAATAAGATGTTTGAACGCAATAGAAAAATCTTACCAGGCATCTCTCTCTGAAATGTACAGGATATAGACAGAATGTCAATACAAATATAACTGCCTCATCAAAATTTAAAATCACTTCCGGTTTTGGCGTTGGAACTTCCGGTTTCTCCGTATCACGATTGGTGACCCTGCTTCAGATGTAATACACATATGTAGACCCGAACCGTACAGATTATCAATGATAAATAATATGCATCACCTAAGAAGACAAAATTCAAACCCGAAGTGACGCATGTGCCGTTACCTGAGAGTGGCGTATTTCTGGTTTTATAGGCCATCAAAAACTGACATTTT
The DNA here is from genome assembly GCF_000327385.1 of Lottia gigantea. NCBI lineage: Eukaryota > Metazoa > Mollusca > Gastropoda > Lottiidae > Lottia > Lottia gigantea. The sequence continues at coordinate 174,346 of NW_008708332.1, forward strand.
TAATAAATATGGGGGCTTGATTTTCAAGATTCTTAATACAGGTTGTCTTTCAACAATAAACAAAAATATTACATTACTATATGCTTTAAATGATGCTAGCATTTTACAGAGGACATGTAATGAAGGATAGAATATGGAACTGTAAATAAAATATAATAATTAAAATATCAAAGGACGTGATAAATATATCATAATGGATACAATTGGAACAATCGATAAAATTTAGCTTTGGGTTAAAACCTTACAAGCTGTCTAACAAGAACAACGAGAGTGGCATCTGGAAACCTAACCCAAGCAAGATGAGATGATAGCAACCGAACTGAATTAAATGATTATAACTCTAACAAGGGTGAAGTAAAATAATAAGCAACTCTATTGGGTTAAGAAAACTTGGGATCAAATTGATTAAATAATAATAATCACAAAATATAAATGTATAAATGGAAAATGAAGAAACAAAATAATTGCTATGGTAAAATATCAAAGCAATTGGTTAAATCAAGAAGAAGAAAAAAACGGAAATTGGAGATTTGGAAATAATCACAAAGTCCAACAATTGAAATTTTATAAAATTACAAGAAATGACTAAGGAAATATTTCGATAGAAGATCAAACCAAAATGTTTTGGCTGAACTTACAGACATGTAACAAAGGATCAAATATTAAGGCCAAGACGACCATTGTGGATATATCAAAACTAATGTCAGATTAATTAAGAAATTAAGCTGACCAATGTGTATATTTCACTATTTTTATCAAAGAAGCCATACACTACAAATTGGAACAATCAATAAAGTCTAGCATCGGGCTAAACCGAACAGATTGCAGGTAATGAAGGCTACAACAGATAGCAGGTAATGAAGGCTACAACAGATTGCAGGTAATGAAGGCTACAACAGATTGCAGGTAATGAAGGCTACAACAGATAGCAGGTAATGAAGGCTACAACAGATTGCAGGTAATGAAGGATACAACATGGAACTTTAAAAATATAATAATAAAATAACAGAGGACGTGATAAAAATATAAATATTTCCCCCTTGTCCTTTTGACCCATGGTTTTATGGTCGTTTTCTTGATGATATTTTCAGGGTATGGACATACTAGATAGAGCAGTTTTAGGAATTCTTTGAAATTCTCAATAATCACCATCCACTACTGCCAACGTTAGTCACAAGAGCCTATGTTTTTTGTAGATATCACTGTTTCCAACGAATAAACGTGATATTAAGGTATATTTTATGGAAACTGATACTCATCAACTTCTACACCAGATGCCAGAGAAGCTGGATTCGGAAATCGAGGTATTAGATAAAACAGATACACCTGCATCTTTACCTGTTAACATTGCCCCCGTTCCAGCACTAACATCTCCACTGGACATTGAGTCTGCCATCAACAACCAAACGATGAGCCTTTAGATGATACACGAGATATAGATTATGAACCCTCAGAATCGGAAGCCGAAAGTTCTAAATCAGACGAAATTATAGAAACAGGGGAGAAACCAAAGCGAAAAGAAACAAAACAGCACAACGAGAAATATGGAAACTAAATATGTCAAAGGTTAAACGGCTGAAAGGAGAGCAAAATACAAGCAGACGAGGCATAGAGAATGAAGTCATGAAAATGGGACCTAGATGCGAATCAAACTTTTGTAGAAAATCATACTTGAGAAACTGTAATAAATTTTCTGGAGTAGACAGACAGACTTTTTGCATCATTTTGGGAAATGACATCATGGACTGAAAGATAGTCTGTTGTAAGGGCACTGGCAGCATCGATTGATATAAAACAGAAAAAAATCAGCTTCCAATAAGAGGGCTACCAGCTATCGATACACTCTAAGGATGCAAAATGGGACCATACTTCAGGTATGTAAATCAATGTTCTGTCCGACTTTGGATATTGCTGAAAGAACAATATCAGATTGGTTAAGTCTAAAAGTTAAAGATGGTTCCAATGATGTACATGATGTTGCTGATATACCATGTAAGGAGAAAACAAGATCAGGACCTACTCAGAAAATGTCTAATGATATTGTTTATTATCTTAAGAAATGGCTTATCAATATTCCGTGCGTTGATTCCCACTACTGTCGTAAAATACCAGCTTATAAGGAAGACGCAGTTACAGCAGAACAAAGAATTGTAGGATATACATACTTCAAGACTATATTCAGAAATTTTAACATGTCCATTTTCATGCCACGAAAAGACCAATGCAATACATGCATTGCTATCAAAATGGGAACGATTTCACCCGAAAATCACAAAATTCACATGGTTACAAAGACAAAGCAAGAAGTCAAAAGACTGTTGACAAGGAGCGAGCATTGTTAGATGTTCAGTGCTGTTCAGCTTTGTACTCAAAGTGAAGCTAGTGCTCTCTATTATCGCATCAAATTACAAGTGCATAATTTCACTTTGCATAATATGAATACAAATGATGGCTACTGTTACGTATGGGACGAAACAGATGGCAAATTAACAAGTGGGTGTTTGTGTATCTTCAATACAGCATTTTAAGCAGTTGATAGCATCGTCTGAAAACAAAAGAAATTGTAATATGGTCAGATGGTTGCGGCTACCAAAATAAAAACTGTAATCTTGCGAACGCATATCTCCGTTTATCTAAGGAAACCGGTGTCGTGATTTTCCAAAATTATTTAGTACCTGGTCACACCAACATGGAATGTGTCATCGAAATGAAATGAAATGAAATGCATTAAGGAGAATCAGCACCAAACGGGCTATATAGCTCCAGAACATAGTGTCATGGAGAGGAATCTAGTCGCTGACATCTTCACACCACATGATCTAGTAATAGTTATGCAAACTGCTCGTCGGAACCCACGCCCATACATTGTCAAGCAAATGGAATATACAGATTTCAAGCAAATGAGTGACTTTTATTTTAATTCCATAAGACCTACAAAAAAGGTTGGTGATTCAACGGTAAGCATGATAAGCATGTCGATGTATGGTCCAGATGGTTCGGTGATGTATAAATTGAGAAATGATGATGATGTTGATTGGCAACCTTTACCTGTACGAATCAAGACTTTTGATGTCCCGATTCCGATTTGATACCACTGTTTGATAGTAAAAAAATCCATCACTAAAAGAAAGTATGATGATCTTCAAATGATGAAAAAGGTTATGCCCAAACACGTCCATCCCTTCTATGATGGACTCATATACGAATGATTCGTGAGGTGCCAAGTACTGTAGAATACTAGAACGTGTGAACATTCAGTTATTTTTAGATTGTTTAATTATTTCCTACTTGAATATTTGTGTTAATTAAAACGAATATCCATCCTCTATGCCTCTTATGCCATCACATTTTAGTCAAAATCAAAATGATCAATATTACACCCAACTTCACTGAATTTATTTCATTACTCATGTTTCAAGATATTTTAATGCCTGCCCCTTTGTAATAATGTATACATGTTTTTATTTTTTTACCTGTAAGTGTTAATCTTTCAATGCCAAGTAGATAGCTCCACAAACTTCAGGAACAATTGATGAGATTGTGTTCTTTGGAATTCTAAAACTCTATTGTAAAGACTGATATGTTTCACCTGTGGGAAATAGGATTAAGTTCATTGAAATTGGTATTAATATTATTGCGATATTAGTATTTTTTTATCTGTCTGTTAATTATAATACAATTATAAGTACATTAATGTTTTCTATAATATTGTGTAATTTTCTTTAAAAAATTGAAAAATGTTCTTAAATATAAGTTGTTCGGTTTTTATTCTATTTCTTACCTGTGGCTACGAATCGCAGTGTAATTGCCAGTCTCTCGCCTGGTGGGATTGCTCTCCTCAAGTGTGTATCTTCCTTTCTAATATATGGATCTATCTTAGCCAGGATTGGATCGAATTCATCCTTGCTCATACGTAGAAAGTTTATGTAACTGTCCATATCTTCGCTCAGCATGATCTAATCTTCTACTGATCCATGGTCTAACCCAAACGCATTTTTTTCGTCGATTTCTTTTCTTCTTTTTAATTATAAGTGCAATGATAACCACACTCAATGCCATTTCCCTATCCATGTTGTACTGATGTTCTTGTGTCTACTGGTGCCAGTTGACTGTGACCTAATTTCAGTGCACTGTAGTTACTTGTCTACAGTGTGAACCAAATGACTTCATCGACACATGAAGTGACAACTTTAAAGCCATGACTTGAAAAGTGTGTGTAGTTGGGTATGGCATAGTTTTCCCATATTTCAACATAATTTATCCAAGGCATGGTTGTATTCTCCCTTGATGTAAATTAAAAGCCTGTAGAGACAAGCCCGATAAATAAAGATTTAGTTGAATACGGTTTTGAACTTTAAAATACCCACAGCCAGCTCAATCCCTCGGTATTCACGGCCAGAGACAGTCTCCCTGGCGGATTGTACACAATGGATACGGTACCACTTTGCGCCCAAAAATCCACACCTGCTATCGTCGTTTAAGGACACCGGGATTTTAATTATTAAGTTCATGGTACAAGAATGATTAGAAAACAGCTCGAGGATGATCGTTAAATTTGACAGATGACAAACATAAAGTCAGATTTCATTTATTTTGAAATTATTACTTTATTATTCTGAAAGTGCACTGTATTAAGCAGTGAAATTACTATTACATGTAGGAAACATGGCTTACACATTTAGTTACATTGAATGAAACAGGTTAAATCTTTTTCAGAATATTATTTACTATAATTGAAATTTTCATTGAAAATAAAAACAATACAATAAAAACCGCCTTTCCTCGTCTATATTTTAAGATGGATTGTATGAGAACCAAGATATTAATTTTGTCTGGGCTAAAGATTAATACAGCTTAGATTTATTTAAGTACAAAGGGAGGCAAATCCATTGTTACTATACTTAACTCTAAGGGCGTTTCCTAGCGTCACTTCGTCTCGGGTTTTCAACGAAATTGGGAAATGCAGATTCAGTAAGAGCATTATGGTCGTTTATTCAGACACTTGGCAATAAGCACGATCCAATATTTTGTAAAGGGGATTTTTTTAATTGATAGTCACGAATTCACATCCACACTGTATTCATGTTTAATGGTAACGGATTAAGCTTATACACGTATAAAGCTCATAGCTTTCAAATTGGCGCTGCCACCACAGAACCCTCCCAAGCCTACACTGATTCTCACATGCAACAGATGGGTCGCTGGAAATCTAGCGCCTATGCAAAAATATATATAGACACCCATTAGCTTCCTCTAAGGCGATCTTCATCAGTTATTCGCCACTTAGTATAATATCTTAAGTATATGTACTGAAAATCACGACGATATAGATTGACTTATAAAATATCACATTACTTAATATAGGCACCATATGAATCGTTCAATTATAGTTGATTAAATTTCTAAGTATTAACAGAGTACAACTGTATTTTGCAATTCAATTTGATTCAGTATAGATATTTTCATAATGAAACCTTCGTTTTGACATCATATCTAGGTGCTGAAATCGCAGTTGTCATCGGTGGTTTATGTTATTCTTTCTCCTATATTTTATATAGCTTTTGCTGTTATCATCCACTTTTACTTCGTTATACTAATAACCTAAATGTTATTGACGAAGCTTAAGATCAGTTGTATTCCATGCCCGTAGTTACCTCCCTTGACATAACAATCGAAACAATAACCTACATTTGGTTTCCTGTTAAAATGCTATCCCACTTTACTAGTATTATGATTTAAATTGTAAAAATAAACACATATATACTGAAACATTTACCATTTGTCCTGATTTCAGTGCATAAATGAAATGCTGGCAAGAATTAGCTTGTTTTTATTAGTTACCTCCCTTGAAGTGAATTGTCGAGAAGATTACACATTCTTAAAAGTTACTTGTCAAGGTATCAGGACGTGTCATAAGCTCAATAATCACTAAAAACGATAAAAAAAAAAAGGTTAAGAAAAGTTTAGAAAAATGTACTAACCAATTATTTGTCAAAATTAGGGTATTTCACTCCAATAAAACCTTGATTAATTCAGTATTACTTTGTCATTGAACCAAACCTTATATAACTAAGGGAAATTAGCCGAGGCTTAGAATCTGCAAAAGAAATCCAATTTATCACAAAACCTTTCAGAACATAGACTCAATTTGTTAGAAAGTAAGCCATTTTGTTTTTGGACTACTTTTTTTAAGAATGAGTATGATAGCTTTTACCTGCAATTGGCTTTCAAATACTCTTAGAACTGTCCATCTATGCGATTATTTTTATCGACTATCAAATGAATTTTAAGTGATTTTAACATGTTTTTAACTTTCTATTTAGTTTCATTCTTAAAACAAAAATTTGAATCCAATTCAAGCCAATGGTCCGAATGATCGACCCTTTACAATGAAGACACAACACATCTTAAGTTGTATGAATCACACAGCACATCTTCTTTCTCCAAAAGGAGTAATGTGTCTACTCACACATGCATATTATGCATCAATAAATTTGACCGAATCCTCTTTGAAATCCTGCACTAGATGGTTGATGGAATATGTTTCATCTTCTGAATGGTAATAAATGTCAGCATCAGGGTTACCATCAAGACCAGAGGTAACATCTAAAACACTGCCACGGTACCATTTGCAATTGTCTACAAATAATATATAAAGAAAAACAAATTGTTTTGTTTAACCAGGTAAAATATAAGATGTACTGTATGAAATATAGAAATTGTCTTTTATGCCATCTAATAGACACTACTTGTAGCATCCAGAGAAATAAATGAAATGCTCAATTTACCTGATGACTCATAAACTATCCACCTGTGGGAAATTTCCCGACCCACAAAACGTTGCCTTGTTGGTAGATCTGGAGGTAGTTTGGTGCCACTACAACTAGGCTTACAACGTCCTTGTTTTGGTTTGGCATCCTTCTGTAAATACTGTTAAATAATTTTAGAATATAAGAATCAGAAAATCTCAATTATTAATAGCTAAGATGTCATTGTCATTATTGTTAATGTATTTTATTATCAATAAGACTTACCTGGTCATTTCTTACATTCCATTTGTTTCTATAAGTATACTGGGATGGGCCAAAAAACAACAGTGAAGTTAAATTTAATTGTTAACAGTTGAAAAAAAATATATATATTACTTACGCAGACACCAGGTTCTCTGATGCTAGGACTTCTCCCATATCTTTGTGCACACAGTTCAGGTAGTTGACAAGCGTAGTAGAATGCTGTCAGCTTTGGTAACATCTTATTCACCCACAAGTTCAATAACTATTATTAAAATATGGAGCTGATGTGGAGATTTTGCTGCCTCCGAGAATGTCAACTGTTTGTTCATGAGAACATGATGACACAATTCTGTGCTTGCAGCAAGAAATGGATGACTGTGAAGAATCTGTAAGCCTGTATGCTTTACTGTAACGGGGTCACCATCTGTAGCTTTCTTTGCACAAAACTGTTACCTTCACTGCAGCTAATCCAATCTTCGTAAACCTGTTTCCTTTGAAAGTGGAATATAGTAACCTCTTGATGAATCGTGTAACTGCGATTTCCAGAGTCCGTGCCATTATGTCTCCAAAGTTAGATGAAGTAAGTCTTTTCCGTCTTTCATCATGCCATATGTCTGAATCCTGGGAGATGGTTGCTTCAAAAACTTCTTCACCCGCTCTTTGAACAGCTGTACGAAATCTTTGTTAAATTTCGCTTTCAAAATTGAAAGCTGGTGAGAAGAATGATCAGCAACAACCTCGATGGCATCTGGACCATATTCCTGTCTAGCTTTTATGGAATCGCTTTGTTTTCTCCCAGTCATCCGTCTTTTCCAGCGATTTGCTTTGTACACAGGTCGAGCACTAAGTTGGAGATGCTTCTCTCTGTTATCATACTAACATCGAAAGGAACTGGTTGGTTCTGTGTGCGTCACCTTTTTCCAAACCATAGGTGACCACTTGGTTCCCAAATCTTGCCAAGACCCTCATGAGCATCTGTTGAAAAAATTTTCCACCATCAAACTTGGCACGAATATTCATCCAGACCTCAGTTAGATTTGTGGTGAAGTTACCAAGTAATCTTTCAGCTTTGGATGCAATGCGGTTCAATAGTGGGCAAACTTCGAATATGTTAGCTGCAGACAATCTTCTTCTTGGTACCGCTAAGCTGGAATCTTGCTGATCTTTCAAAAAAGTACCATCAGTCTAAAAGTCTTGCTGGTCTCCCATAACTGATATAACGGATTCAGATTATTCATCTTCACAGGTTGAGGTAGGATTATTTTCTGTACTTGGAATTGCGGTTTGTGGCGGAAGTCAGAACACCTGGTATGGTCGCCAAAAACATGTTAAATGCAGTTCTTAATGCCATGAATTAATTTCTTGCAAGCCAAGGATCGGTTTTCTTCAGAAGGAAGGTCAACTTTCCTCTTATTTTAGTTTTGGTAGTATGTCAACCAGTTTTTCCAATCTTCTGAGGCATTTACATGTATGATTTGCACATTCCAGCTTAGTTACATGAGGACCCCAAATTGGTACTGTCTCCTGTATTCGTGCATATACAGAACTATCACCATCTGCAACAAGGCGCATGTAGCGAACACCATAATCTTTCTCAGCATTCATAAAGCCTTCCACAAAAATATCTGCCTCCATAGCTTGAATCGACTCATCCCAATTCTTAAAACACTGATGTTGCTCGGGATCTTTTTTCGGCTCTCTGCTAAGGAACATGTGTAGCAGTATTTGTTCCGAATGCCAATATGGGGCAGCTTTCGGGCCACTTGTCCAATTATGATGCCAACACCTCCAAGAGTGCTTATGGCTCCTCTTGCTCCATCCACCATCACATATAACTGTCACAGCGGCTAGCCTTTTTTCCTAGTTGGTGTTGAAACAGTTGACCACACCACTGACATCCAGATTGTATGATTGAAGCCAACCGTTTACAATGTCTCTAGAAGGTCGATTAAATTTCCGAAAAACCAATACACAAATGTCTATCCCTACATTAATAGAATTTTTTTACGGCATTAAAAAAAAAGTGATAGATCCCTGTCCAAAATCGTTTCAACAAAGCATTCAAGTAGATGGCATAAAAAAAATAATTATATTGATACTATGTTGACACTTATTATTTGGATAGCAAACCATAACATAATGGTCACGTGATGTTTTTTTCGGGTAATAGGGTGCTATTTTCGGAAATCATCCTTTATCTGTATATATTGATAATCAAATTGACAAATATTTTTTTTTGTATGGAACCAAACAACAGAACAGTAAAAATTAAACAATTTGCATTCAGGAGTCCTGTGGAGGCAAAATTATGCAGACGATGAATGTTGCAACTCTTCTAACGTAAAGTAATACGGATGTCCTGGACACTCTGTAGGATGTTGTTGTGGCCCCTTCCAAGTACATAATTATCTTTGCTTGTCTAGTACGTTCTTGATCTTTTTCATAAATAAGCCAGCGCCGAGGAGTAGTTTGTTGTAGTCTGAAGTGGTCAGAATCTCGATAATTCTCACAAGAACAAACTGGCAATGGATGGAAACAACAGTGGCAACCTTCCCACTTCTGAACGGCTTTGCAATAGTGGTCTGCAATTTCTCCACCAAAATATATCTGAACATGAACAAGAGTTATTTATTGTTGGGTTTATTACCTTCAGCGCATCTATGGCCACTGCACATTGCCAGATCAACAGGGGGTGGTGCATCTTCATGACTTCAGAAACAGATCTTAACAAATCTTTTCTTTGGGAATTTCAATCCGCCAAAATTTTTTTCCCAAAGCCGGATTTTTTGAAACTTTGTTCTGGGGTCTGTTTGTACTTTCAAATAAAACAAAAACCAATATAAATATAAAGATAAATGCGGATTCGTCTACCAGGGTAACATTCCAAAGTTTCACCATAGTCGAGCATGAGTAAAATCAAGGGCTCCTTGCTGCAAAGCTAGTGAATTTAGATTTCAAGCGTTGAACACTATCTGTGTAACGTATAGTATAGACTTCCCTCACTTTTTGTTAACATTTTCTTACTGTTATTTATAACATATTTATAATAAAATCCATACAGATATAAGGTTTAACAAAACATTTTCCATCCAAAAACTCTTGGCAGATGACTACAATGTAGTCTCCATGAATCCGATGCCAACCTAAAAAAAAAGAACCAAATACAGATTTGAGCAGATATTCCAAGTCATAAAGAGACAAAAGGCGATTTTAAAACCAGAGGTGAGACAGTAAAATGCTCATTTAAATTTCAGTTACTTGTATCGAAAAATCGGTCAGTGTCTTGACCTTTTGAAAGCTTGCCAACTCATCCAGTTGTTAAAGTGTGCCAACACGATTTCTTTTAATGAGTTTGCAAACTGCCAGATCAGCATGAGGATGGTGTATCTTCATGACTTCAGAAACATTACTATGATCTAAAACATTCTTTTGGAAATTTTGTTCCCAGGTCAGACGTCAGATGAGAAAATTCTGATTTTCCAGTCAATAGGAGTGCCTTTTTGAATGTCAATCCGCCAAAATGTTTTTTCCCAAAGCCGGATTTTTTGAAACTTTTTCCTGGGAAGTCTATTGGGTCTATTTGTACTTTCAAATAAAACAAAAATTATTACTTTGGGAATTATTTCCCCAGGTCGGAATAAATGCGATTTTAAAACCACTGAGGTGGGACAGTAAAATGCTAATTTAAATTCCAGTTACTTGTATCGACAACTCAGTAAGTGTCGTGAACTTTTGAAAGCTTGCCAACTCATTCAGTTGTTGTGTGCCAACACGATTTCTCTTAATGAGTTTGATCCAATCCAAATTGGAGGTTTTTTAGAGGTGTAATTGGTTAAGCAGTCATATCCTCAATTCTTTCCTACATTAAATTCCATTTGTTTGGACCCTGGTGTGTAAGTATAACATTCCCCATCATGGATTTTCAGCATAGACGTGGATTCACGAAGAAAGGTTTCAGTTTTTTTTCTCAAGCACACTTGTTAACATACATCCATTTGTATCTGCAAATCTTGGTAAACACTAGAGATTTAAATGTTTGAACAAATGTTCTTCCTTTAGCTACACAAATACTGCAGCATTTAGCAGTGAGATTGATAGCAGTAAAATATCTAAACATCTTAATAATTCATGTCAATATCATTTTCCTCCTTTTTATTGAACTGGTTCTAAAAATTGATCCAATAAAACTGAACACAAATGATGATGCCATTTTTTAGATACTACTTTATGTTATGAATCATTATTTTTTATTATAAAAAGATATTGTATTAATAATAAACACAGGATAATTGTCTAGCCTAACGTCTAGTGACCTTACTTAAGATTTTAAGCGTTGAACACTATCTGTTTTGGATTTTTCCCGGTCCTTGATTTATTGGTCTTTTCAGCTTAAACATCGGTGGCTGAGAGTCCGTTTCCTCAGCCTAGAATATGAAAATACATGTATAAATTGGATTATATAAATATTAAGACCCTTACAATGCACTCATATCCATAGTTTAAACTACCGACCGAATTTAACAAATACAATCGTACCGAGACCATAGCTGCGACCAAACTCATTATCAAAGCACATTGCTTCGTGTATTGCAAGTCGACAATTATGTAGATTGACATCACGTCCATTTGTACCACATCATCTAATGTGTCCTCTGACAGCAAGTTATAAATTCCTACAACGGTATTCCTACATATGGTATAGAATTTCCTCTGCAAAGACTTCCTTACTGTCACTTCATAAAGTATTTATAAATACATGTATGACTGACGTAAAGATCCCAGAATCCCTAACAATATCGATATAGAATGGACTATGTAGTAGGCTGGTGTTTCGTAATATGAAGCAGATAATTTGTCGTCTCTGATCTGCTCATATGCAGTCGCCGCAGTCCTCCAGACTTACAATATTTTAGAGCCAAAACATATATTATTAATATAGTAATTAAAATTCCGAGACCAATAAGAACTAATTTCCAGAGAGACCATGTTTTTCATTTTTCATTCGTTGTAAATTTTTCATCTCATATGTAACACATAAGACTATTGTTGGTATGAAAGGTTTATTGGCATGGTAATGGTTGATTAAAACATAGAATACATAAATTAACTTGGCCGTGTGGTGTAAAGGTAAACCACCTCCTTGGTTGTTGAGCTGGAACCTCGTCTATTCAAAGGGGTCTCCTGGTTTTATTAAGCTTCAGGGATAATCCTGGTTTCTTATTGGTCAACACGTAAGCGTCCCTAATCTAGGAACCTGATTGGATGATAAGACTTATTTGGCCAAAGGACTGACCATGTGACATTGTTGACATAATGTATAATCTTTTATAACAATTACTAGTAACTTAATTAATGAGTTATATCTGGACAAAGAGTTATTGCTGTCAAAGACAAAAGTTGCTCAAGGCTGTGAAATATTACTTAATATGAATCCCTTTGATCTAGGAGCTGTCTAAACAATGACAATGGACATTTAACTTCAAGTGGCTGGAATGTTAATTAATAAGTTTGACACGTATTGTCATTCCTAATGCATTTTGCAACATTCCTTCTATTCTTTACCAATTTAAGCTGCAAAACAGCTTAAATTAATGACTTAAAAATTGGGTTAGACGAGTTGTACAACCACCGATGTAAATATAATATATATATATGTATATAAAAATATAAAAAAAATGTCTATTGAATTGTCTCATTATGAGTTAACGTATATACACAAAATTAAAAATACACAATATCCATAATCGTACTGTCCGTATAAAACACCACATCCATATAATTCCAAATTGAAAAACTGGAACATGAATAAACTCACACAATTCGAATAATAACACATCCTTATAATTCCATATTGAATAACTGGAACATTGTTTAACTGGAACATTGTTTACTGGAACATAAAAACTGAAACATTTGGTAAAATTAACCAATCATAACTGGAACATAAAAACTGAAACATTTGGTAAAATTAACCAATCATAACTGGAACACGAAAACTGGAACATTTGGTAAAATTAACCAATCATAACTGGAACATGAAAACTGGAACATTAAAACTGCAACACTTGGTAAAATTAACCAATCATAACTGGAACATGAAAACTGGAACATTTTAAAACTGGAACATTTAGTAAAATTAACCAATAACATCACGTGGTTAATTGTAGAGTCGAGTAAATATGTTTCACCATTCCTTCTTTTACCATTTCTTCCTCTAGTATTAAAGGTGTAGGGGTAGTGTTCTCCCTGTCTTGCGTATTTCCGCTTACAGTTTTAGCTGACACCCTCTTACGTATGACCTCATACTTAATAGCGTCACCTTCTTTGTTCATGTACCGTTTGGCTGAGTTTTGGAGTTTAGATTTGATACAATAAACGATTAACATTAAAATAAAAGCCACCCCAATGAAACTGCCTATCCCTGTTGACAAAAGATGCCAATGTGCCCATGGTTTGTCCTTAACTGAAACATCATTGAGTTTATGGAGTTGGTTAATAAGAGATTTGATTGGTACTTTCTTTAGTCCGCGAAGATGGTCCGGTAGAGACGGGATTGAAGTATTTGGCAACGCGGAGCGCAATGGTTTCCATAAATGAATCGTTGATAGTTTAAATTTTTTAGATTTTGAAATGCGTGTTGAGAATGGAAACGACTTTCTCTTTGAAAATAAGGCGAAAGAGTGAGGTGTGCATTTGAAGCTGAACAGGTCATGTTGAGTTTGATTAATTCAAGAGGGGGATGGGCAGTAATTTGATTATTAGAGTAGTGTTTGTTATAACAAACCAAGGTAAAGTGGATGGACTCATGTGAACTAATAGCCCAGATACCGTCCATTAAATAAGTGGCCATAGGAAAAACTGATTTGGTCTGAATATTAACTTTGCCTACTTGTTTGGACAATTTCTGATTTTTCATGAACAGGGCCGTAATACATAATTTACTCAAATTTATCGGGTAAAGGGGACTATGGATAGAACAGAAATGGATGATTGCATGAGAACAACGGTCAACCTCGCTGGGTTGTAAAAGAGCGAATTGAGTGCGTTCAGCGTTAACTGCCAGATATTCACTTTCAAGTTCATGAACTGCTACCATTGTTTGAAGATCATGCGTGTCGTTTATTATACGTTTAGAAGTAAACGGCACGGGTAAATTATGGGCTTGAAAAATTTCTAGTTTCCTATTTGAATCTAGTAAGGGTAAATTAAAAATGATTAATAAGGTGTCGCTTGATAACACAGCAGAACACGTTAAAAATTTATAATATTTCCAAAGATGGTCATCTGGGTCAACAGGTAAATGGACTGAAGTAGGTAAGTGTCCATTAATCGTACCTAACAAGGATTTAAGATCCGAAGGAGAAATAGTACTTGGAGAAATGTGTCCGAGAGATAGCATATTTAATTGGAGATTAAGGTGATCGAAATATTTTAATCCTTGAAATATGATATTTTGTAATTCTTTTATGATGAAGTTAATTTTAGAGGTTAATTGTAGAAATCCCTTAACTTTATTTACTTCTTTGGTAACGTCAGTTAAAAGTTGAGTAACTTGAGGTTCAAAAGCCTTTAAGTTGTAAACTAATGCGTTAATTGATACTCTATTCTTTGCAATTTCAATTCGAGAAGTATTTAAAATAGATAGACTTTTATCGAGAACATGAATAATATCCGTTTGTTTCGCAGCTAATTTATCAATATTAGTATTAATGACTTTTAAATCTGATGTAGAAACTGTACCGAAGAGAAAACTCAAAGCTTTGCCTACAATGGGAAGAAGAGCTCTACGTGGACGTTTTTTCTTTAACAAGGTGAACTGCGAAGCGCGAAGCATCAACTCATTATATTGGTTGTGGACAATGCGGGTCTGTTGTAAATTATTCGATAACAATTTATCAAAGAAGATATCATTTGTTTTAGAAGAATAATTATTAATAACTGTATATAACGAGGTAAAAGCGTGCGTCGCGTCTAACTTAAGGGAGGAGATGAAATTTTGGGAGGGTTTCAAATCAATGACAAATGTTACGAGCCAACGGGATCGTGACATACTAAACTCACTAATAGGTCTAAATATGACATTTTCATAAATATGAAAACTGCCGCTCAGGCCAAACAGTACAGAAGCTATCAGAAGTAGGTTAGCGGCATGGCTATGTTATCGCACCTGAAAAGACATAAACATACTACTTTTACGAAATAATTTTTTTAGTGTCATATACGATCTTATTTTTGAAAGGAAATACATATCAAATTACATATATTATGTATAATAGTAACATTTCTGCAATAAATTCCACTACGAAACAATTTGTCAACAACGAAATCACAACTATCGTTTCGCAGTTGACATATTTGCAGAAAAGGGCGGGAGATTCAGCCACTATCACAACTTACAGAATTTTTTCATATGCTTTGATGAAAGCAACCAATTAGGTTTCAAATCAGAAAATTCTGTGAAATTTTAGCAAGTGCATGTATGTCAGAATCACTGTTACCAAGTGGACAAGTACAAAAATATTTGGTATCTTAACTTACCAAATTTCGAAATTCTTCTTCAAAGGTTTATGCTCACTTCCAAGATGCTGCCATTTTGTTACAAGGATGTAGTGTAAGTAGCAAGACACTTCCTAGGAAACAAGGGATGTAACTCACCTTGACTGCCAGCAAAAAAAGAAAATCGTTTCGTAGTTGACAAATTTTTAGGGACAACTACAAAATGCTATTTTACATGAATTATTATATATAAACTGATCAACTAGTTTATGGAAATTAATCTTGAGTATGTTGTTATGATTAGAAATTATATATTGTTTACTTTGGAATCCAAAATTTTATCAAATTCAAAGTCTGTTTTACCTTTACTTGTATTAGGGACATGCAAAATATGGCAATTCCGACCATTCAAATTAATTTTGTTCAATGATAACGATGGACAGCTTTTGCTTCCTACTTTATTTTGTACATTGACACATAATATACTTCTCCCACTAAAATTGACTTGTTTATTTAAACATAAATTCACAAAATCTTTTCAGGACAAGAATTTTCGCTTTTATTGAAAAATGCCCATATGGTTTGTTAGGGTCTGGGTAGATTAACAGAGGTATAGAGGTAAGATGATCTTTTAATTTCTGAAACGCTAAACTACGTGCCGCATTCCATTCGAATTTAACATGTTTTCTCGTTAGGTTGATTAAGGGTTCCGCGATTTTTGAAAAATTTGGAATGAACCGGCGATAATATCCACACATCCCAATGAAACTGCGAATATCTTTAACTGTGCGTGGTTCCTGCAAGTCATTTATCGCACGGACTTTTTCGGGGTCGGGCTTGATACCGTTTGGAGTAATGATGAATCCGAGATAGTTTGTTTCCTTTTGGAGGAAGTTACATTTCGACAATTTTAATTTTAGGTTATGCTCTCGAAGGCGATTAAAAACTTGGTTTATATGAGAAAGATGTTCTTCTAAAGAAGAAGAAAAAATTAAAATATCATCAAGATAAGCTATTGCGAAAGCGTTGAGGTCTTGAAGAACGACCTGCATTAAATTCTGGAAAAAACCTGGAGCGTTAGCAATTCCAAAAGGCATTGTGTTAAATTCAAATAATCCACGGTGACAAGTAAACGCGGTCTTTTCGCGATCGTTTTCATCCATAAGGATTTGCCAATAACCCGATTTTATATCCAATGTGGAAAAATAAGATTTATTATGGAGCTGGGAGAGAATGTCTTCAATCAAAGGTAGCGGGTAGGAGTTGGGTTTAGTGATTTGATTGAGTTTCCGGAAATCGACACAGAAACGTTTGGAACCGTCTTTTTTTCCTACGATGACAACTGGAAAACTCCATGGCGATTGAGATGGGCGTATGACATTTGCCTCGAGCATCTCGTCAATGGCGGTATCGACAGTGGCTCGCTGGTTAATTGGGGTTCGATATGGTCGCATTTTAATCGGTGGATGAGAACCAGTATTGATTTGCATTTTGACAGTCTCCGTTTGAGTTAAATCTAAATCCGTTTTTGCAAATAAGTCGTCATTGTTTGAAAGAAAATCTTGCATGGTGGAGCGATGTTCCTCGGGGACATTAATGTGATCAAAATTATTATTTGGGGTTGACTGGTGATCCATAGAGGAGATTTCATTTATGGACTTAACACAACCGGATTCAACATTTTCGACACGACCTACTTTACATCCTTTACGCAAATAAAAGGGTCGATTAGTGGTATTAGTTAAAGCGAGCCAGTTCGTCTAAAGGAAAATTCTCAATGTTTTCTAATTTAGGGGGTAATTTTGTTAATTTATAATTTTGAAATTGATCGACAAAAGGTTTCCAAAGATCAGTCATTGATTGATTAAATGCTGATGTTAATTTTTCAAAAGAAGTTGGATCAAAGTAAGTACTCTCATTCGAGTAATGGGCTGGTAGTTCTAAATAATCATTCTGAGCTTTACACGTAGGCGATAACTGAGTAGATTGAATTGGCGGCCGCACTGTGACATAATTGTGAAATTTTCTCTTTATTATTTGTGAATAAAACTACAATGCATAATTGCGATAAATTAATGGGGTAGATCGGACTACGTATTTGACAAAATCCAATTAATGGGTCAGAACATCTATTACAAAGTAGTATGCTTTTTTGCTGTGATCGTCTGTATTCTATTCCGTGACTAATAGATTCAAAGTACTTTCGATGGTTATAATAATTTATTTACTTCACGTTGTGTATTAAAATTCACAAGGAAACATAAGAGATACGAGGTGAGTTAGCAGCCAATATATTATGGTCCAAAGTCAAGGTGAAAATTAAACTAGTAGATTCCAAAATAGCTAGTTTTGTCTGAGAGCCACAGTTTCCAAGTGAACACTGCTCTCTAAGGACCAGTCAAGGTATATTTATATTATTGGCTGCAAACGTCATGTCGATAGGTGTGATATCCCAAAATTATATTAATATAGATACTTAAATTTGAAACCTTTCATATTTTCAATGTCCTGCTGTGTTTAAGCCGACACTAAAAATATGAACTATTATATATACTAGTAATATATGTGGTCCACTAAATTCCAAGTATGGTTTATTAACTTTTGATCCTTTTTATGACCACACCAAAAATATTAGGGACCACAACAAAATACTAGGTTAATAAGTGGGCGAAGCACGGGCTGATCCTGTAGAGGGGTATTTTGTTACATTCCTCCCCATGCTATTTGGTCATAAAAATCATATGCTAATCGTAAAATAAAAACAGGTATGCTACAAGTATCGAAAATTCCCCCTAATCCCAGGGCTCTAAACGATCTTCACACCTATCGACCCTCCAATACAACAAAATCAACAATAAGAAATTAAAAACACACATTACAAAAGTAATTCATCAAGGATAAGAGAGTTTTGAAAAGAACAAGGCTTCATAGCCAAAGTTTATATATAGGTCACTGTAAATGTATCCACCAATGGAATATCCACCAATTAAAATATATCCACCAATTAAAATATATCCACCAATTAAAATATATCCACCAATTAAAATGTTTCCACCAATTAAAAATATATATCTTATCTACCATTAAATCATTACCATATCCACGTAACCATTAGCCTACAAATACTTGCTCAAAACAAAAGTTAATTAATTATCTTCCCGGGTCGTCATTGTTTTGACCTTGGGGTTGACTCAACCGGAGTAATCGGTCATATAGTAATTGACCTTGAGGTGGAAATCTAGGTTGACTTGTCGGTTCTGGAATGGCCGGGTATATGTTTTCGTTTTCTGGCAAAAGTGGTGCACTTGCGAAAGCAGGTTCAGAGGCAATGTTGTTGTTGTTGATTGGAGTCATTTCCAATTCAGTAGGCGCTTCATTCTCCTTCTCAGGAGTTGCTCTACTGCGTAGGATGGACCGAACCCCCCGTCGCAAGATTCCAGTCTTGACATACCTTATGACTAGAAAATGGACAACTAACACTGTCGCTACTATGCCAATGCCAAAGAGAATTAATTGCCAAAGATGCCAATCATGGGACTTATCGTTTTTAATTTGCTGCAAGTGTCTAATTTCGTATGTTAGCTCATTTAGAGGAATTTTCTCAATATTTTGTAATTTTGGAGGTAACTCTGTAAGAGTATAATTTTGAAATTGATCCACGAATGGTTTCCAAATATCAAGCATTGACTCATTAAAAGCCAATGTTAAACTATCAAATGATGTGGTATCAAAATAGGTACTTTCGTTCGAAAAATGAGCCGGAAGTTCCAAATAGTCATTCTGAGCTTTACAAGTGGGTGGAAGTTGAATGGATTGCATGGGTGGTTGCACTATGACGGATCGGTGTAAAAAACTTGTTTGATGACATATAATTGAAAATCGAGTTGGTCTTTGAGAAACGACCATCCAAATACCGTTTGCAATGTATGTTGCCATAGGCAAAATACAATTGGGTTTAATATATACTTTGCACAATTGAGCAATTTTTTTCTTATTTTCCGTAAACAAAACCATCACGCAAAGTTGAGACAAATTGATAGGGTAAATTGGACTTCGAATTTGACAGAATCCAATTAAGGGATTTGAACACATTTTTGCTTCGTCATAATCTAAAATGGCATATTGTGTTCTATCTTTATTAACAGCAATGACGTCGGCTTCAATTCGATAAGAGGCAACCATTTTAAATGTAGCTTTTGATTTTGAAAGTATCATTTTATTTGTCATTGGTAAAGGTAAATTATGAATTTTATAAATTTCGAAAATGCCGTCATGATCCAAAAGAGGAATATTCACTACTACTATTATTTTATTGTCCTCAATAAATGATATGCATGTTAAAATACCGATAATAATGCCAACAAATTTTTCTTTGGACTTTTGGAAGTTTCACACTAGAGATCGGCCCTTAAAAACATTTGTTTGATATCATCTAAAACTAACTTCATTCTTAAGTATAAATGAAGAAAACCTTCTAAATTTACAAGTTTCTTTCGAAATTGCTTAACCGCAGTTTGAATTTTTACATCTAAATTTCGTGAACTGTTTGACAATATATTAATCTGTTGTCTATTCTCCGATATTTGCAGTCTGGAGACATTCAAAATCGATAAACTCTCAGCTACTACATGCGTTATTGCATGCTGATTTGCTGCAAGTAAATTAATGTTCTTTCGAATTGAATCTAAATCCCCTGAGCTGACTGTGCCAAATAACCAACTCAAAGCTTTGCCTACAAATGGTATTAATGCTCTTTTATGCCTATTGTTATGCCTATCGTGTTTCGTTGATAAAGCTCTATAATCATTAACGCCATCAAGGAGATCTTCAATTTCGTCTCTTAACGTGGTGACTTCTAATTTTAGTTTGCCAAAGGTATTTGCGTACTCAGTGCTGCCGTTTCTATGGGTATAGTTAGACATGATGTCATCTACGGCGAGGAGAGTTCGTCCTACGTCAGTAGCGAGGTCACTGGTAAACCTCAAGAATGGATTCACATCATGTACTAACGTTAACAACCATTTCGAACGACTGGTGGAGATTTGGTTCACTGGGCGAAACAGAACATTCTGGAAAATCTTGTTCGATTCACACATAACTATGAACGTAACCACCAATAAAAGATTCATTGTATCTGAAACATACATTATTATAATTAAACATAAAGGAATTATTTACACCTTTACCAACATAAAAGATAAACCAAGTCGACTTATGTACATGTACTTTATATAAAAACGGATCCAATACTCAGATCAAAAGTGATGACCAGCGTAAGGTAACGCCGTAACCAGGTCATCATTGATCTATTCATTTCCGACACACGATATCCTCGCTATTGTGTTCATAATGAAAATACTGCGTGTGACTAAAAGTTCTTTGATTAATTTGTAGAATGTTGCAACAGATTTCAGAGAAGGGCCCTTTCCTCATCAATCCCAACAAACCCATAACTAATACTCAACTAAGCAATCAGCACGTCACTTAATGATGATTTATCATGATTATCATCATTAGTTCCATTAGCGCTTTCATCAACATTATCATTAGCGCTTTCATCTTGGGCTCTAAGCCTTTGAGCCATTTCCATAAGTGGTATATCGCTTTCACTTGAGGAGTTTTCCCTTACTCGACGATTTTTCTTTACTAACTTAGCAAGAGGTACTTCGTCATCTTCTGAATACTCAGAATCATTATCATCTATGTCAGATTCATCATTGTCTGAACTAGAATCTGAAAGAGGTTCGACATACTTGGCTTTCCTTAATTTATTGTCATCTTTAGGAATGTCCCATTCATCGATATTAGCCAATCGCAAGTGCTCAGCATGAGCCTTAGTTAATCGGCCTGTGAGTTGGCTTCGAATTCTAAATGAGACTGGCGAGGTTTTTTTAACAATTCTATAATAAGGTGTCCACCTGTCTTCTAATTTATTCTTGCGTAAAAAGTTTTTATAATATACTGGGTCACCTACTTTAAAGTCTACATTCTTAGTTTTCCTATTTGCGTACTTGGCTTGTCTTTTCTTGGCCTTTGTTTTGTATTTATGAACTTGCAAGAAAGAACGGTGCTGATTTTCCAATGCTATTTGATGGAAATCACCTTCACCTAAAAACTTACGTCTTGGCTTGAGGATGTTATCAAGCGGCAGCACTGGATCTCTAGAATAAAGCATTGTAAAAGGAGATTGTTTTGTGCTAGCGCTAGCGTGTTTAATATTAAAATGTTGTAGAGTTTCTCTCATCACTTTATTCTCATTTTCAGTACCGTTATCAGTAACCATTGCCAAAGGACAGCCATATCTAGGAAAGAATTCGTCAATTAATAAATGTGCAACATTTTGAGCAGACTTATCCGGAATTGCAAAGGCTTCTACCCAACCAGAATATATACATACAAAACTGGCTATATATTTATTACCTGACAGGCTTGTGGGATATGGACCTGAAAGATCCAAAGCAATCTTAGCCATTGGGTACGGTGGTATGCCTGTTTCTATTAAATCCGGTTTATTCTTACTTGTTGACCTTGATTGACATGTAACACATATTTCTATATATTTATAAAGTTGTTTATAAAGTCCCTTCCAGTAGTATTTGGTGCAAATCAGAGCGTAACACCTGTCTATACCACTATGTCCATTATCGTCATGGTATTGTCTAATTACCTTTTCCGTCAAATGCTTTGGGATATATAGTCTCAAATTAGGATCCCCGTCTTGATCAGATATATAATATAAAACATCATTGACTAACAAATACTTGTTATTGGTTGCCGGCTTTAACAATCCTTTTTGTAAATCAGTCTTAATCTTTTGTAAATCGTCATCTTTTGCCTGTTCTATTATCATATTTAAATCAACCTGATTGTCCTCAATGTCTATTGAACCGTCATCATCACCTTCTTTATAATCGGCAAACTCACTTAGGTCATGCTTGTTTGAGTTTATAACATTTATTTCAAACGAGTTATTATTAATCCGAGGCTCTATCTCTTCCTCGTCCTCAGTCATGTTATCAAAAGTTGCTTTAGGTACTCGCGACAATAGGTCAGCTACTGAATTACTCTTACCAGGAATGTATTCTATCTTGCAATTATATCCAGAAATCCCTAGTGCCCATAGCTGAATTTGTTTGTTTTGAATAGGTGATTCTAATAAATACTTTAAAGGTTGATTATCTGTTCTGATTATGAATTCAGCATTATGTAAATAATAATCTAATTTCTGTAAACTATAGTGAATGGCATAGCATTCTTTCAATACTGTAGAATATTTAGTTTGTGTAGAATTTAATTTATGACTCAAAAAGTAAATTGGAGTTTCGACTCCGTCTATGACTTGGGCTAAACATGCACCAATGCAAGTATCGCTTGCATCAGTATAAAGAACGTATGGTAAATTTGAATTAGGATAACCTAAAAAGGGTATCGTGGTGAGACTATCTTTTAAGAAGTCGAAAGCTTGTTGACATTCATCTGTCCAATTGAACCTTGCGAATTTCTTTGTTAAATGAATCAATGGTTCCGCAATTTTACTGAAATTTGGAATTAAGCGTCTGTAATAACTCATTCCTCCTATAAACGACCTCGTTTCTGTCACTGTCGTTGGAGGCGTCATAGCTTTTAATGCCCTGACTTTATCTGGGTCAGCAGAAACTCCATTAGGTGTAATAGTAAAACCTAAATATTTTGTTTCGTTTTGCACGAACGAACATTTACTTGCCTTAAGTTTTAAATTATGCAGTCTTAATCTATCAAAGACGAGTTGCAAGTGCTTAAAATGGTCTTCCTTAGTCTTGGAGAATATCAAGATATCATCTAGGTATGCAACGGCAAAATCACTTAAACCCTCAAGGACACGTCCAACTAGTTGCATGAAAACTCCTGGTGCATTTACTAAACCGAAGGGCATGACATTAAAATGGAACAAACCTCTATGGCATACAAATGCCGTCTTTTCTTTGTCATCTGCATGCATCTGCACCTGCCAGTATCCAGCTCGAAGGTCAATGAGGCTGTAGTAGGAAGTTGCATTTAGTTGCGCTAATAGGTCATCAATTAATGGGAGAGGGTAGGAGTTAATTTTAGTGATTTTGTTCAATGCGCGGAAGTCAACACAAAACCTTTTGGATCCATCTTTTTTATCTACGACCACAATAGGGAAACTAAAAGGTGATGTGGAATGTGCAATTATCCCCGCACCTAACATGTCATCAATAGCTTTATCCACTATCTTCCTTTTATTAAGTGGAGTCCTATATGGTCTTAACTTTATAGGTGAGTGATCACCTATGTCGATTTTCATTTTCACAGTGTCTGTTTGACCTAGTTCCATGTCATTTGCTGCAAAAATATCCCTATAGTTATTTAATATGTTAGTCACACGTGACTTGTGCACGTTAGGCACGTTAATATCTTTAAAACAGTCATCGTCATAATCAACATGACACACCTCGCCTAAATCTTTAGAAGGAGCCAGTTCGTGTACGTCATCATGTTCGACAGGTTCCACTTGACCTACCAAACAACCTCTTTTCAACTTTAAAGTTTGGTTAGTATTATTAACCAAGGTAATGGGCATACGACCATTATTTCGTTCCACCTGAACAAGAGAAATTAAAGCGTTAGCTACCATGACTCCTGGTTGCCTGCTGAGAAAGCCAGTATTAGTACCTTGCGCTTGCAGCATGGGGCCACCAGAGTTGAGGTGTTTGACTCTAGCTACGCTCAAACAACTGCTCTGAGGACACAAAATAACATTTTCCGTCAACCGTAAAAGAGACGAAATATGAACATCCTGTTGAAGAGGAACATACGTTCCATAAATCCTCAAGCACTTCAAATCAAAATATATCCTAACATTTTTTTCTGCCAAAAAATCTCTACCAAGTATCAAATTTCTATTCATAGAAGAGACAACGAAAAATTTATGTTTAACATCCTTATTTCCAATTTTGAATTCAAATTCGGCACTGCCGTTAATTATCAATGCCTGTCCACTTACTGATCTTAATATGACATTTTCGATTCCTGAGTTTCGGCCTATATTTTAAATTATCATAAACACGTCGGTGCATTAAAGACACTTCTGCACCGGTGTCAATTAGTGTTCTAAAATATTGTTTTCCTAATTTGATAAAACAGGTGCTCGGACTACCTGCCATGTTTATTGAAAAAGTCTTTTTATTTTTATTAGTCATAGATTTAGAACTCTCCCCGATAGCCGAACCTCGAGGAGAGGATATTAGTTTTCCGAAAATCGAACCTTACAGTCAGCTTGTCTGTGACCAAGTTTGCCACAACGCCAACATTTAATTTGATTACTCTTACGATAACCTTCTGTATTATTATTTCTATGGTAACTATCTGTATTATTATTTCTAGGGTAACTTTCCGTACTATTAACTTGCCTATTTCTACTTGTGTGCCTTTGACTGCGACACTCATTTGCATAATGACCGTGTTTGAAACAAATTTTGCATCGTTTAGGACGGACATGGTCAATTTCCATTGGTTCATCGTCATAATTTGGATTTGCGCGAGGAACCTCATGGCCTGTCCTAAGAGCAAATCTTTTTCGCAAATTTTGTTCTTTCATGGCCGTTGTTACGGCAGTTTGTAATGTTGTGGGGTTATCCCGTATTATTTTAAATTTAAGATAATTTTCCTTTAACCCGTCTATGAAAAACCCTACCAATTGCCTCTCGATTTCTTAACTGGCCTCACCAGTGTATGCCTCACTAGCGAGGACCAAGAGACGTTCCCCGAAACATTGGACGTTTTCTCCATGATTTTGTCTACATTTTCTCAAGAGCGCAAAAGCATGCTGAGGGTCGGTTACCTCAGCAAACCGAGCCGAAAGTTCATTTTTAAGTTCCGGCCATGTTGCATCTCCATGCAAGTCCATATAACGCCTTATAAAATTAGACACTACACCCTTGCTCGTTTGGTAAGCAATCAAGTTCATTCTGTCAGCCGAAACAGATGCCAAAATTGAATATTTTTCAATGGAACGAGTCCATTCCCTAAATTTCTTAGGCTCGCCATCGAATGCTTCGATGATAGTAGCAACACCGTTTGTTGAAATGGAATTTGTCAATTGACCAATTTGGTTTGACAACGACTGAAAAAATGTGGCCCCGGCTTCGGTATCCATGCTTTCGAATCAACTCCTAAGAAAGAAAAAATAAAGTGAACTTACTGATTGGAAAATCCTCCTCGTTGTTTTCCTCTTCTTAATGAATCCTGTTTTCCTCTTCTAACTTGATCCCGTTCAAGAATCCTGGTCACGGCACCAGAAAAGCGTATATTACAAAGTAGTATGCTTTTTGCTGTGATCGTCTGTATTCTATTCCGTGACTAATAGATTCAAAGTACTTTCGATGGTTATAATAATTTATTTACTTCACGTTGTGTATTAAAATTCACAAGGAAACATAAGAGATACGAGGTGAGTTAGCAGCCAATATATTATGGTCCAAAGTCAAGGTGAAAATTAAACTAGTAGATTCCAAAATAGCTAGTTTTGTCTGAGAGCCACAGTTTCCAAGTGAACACTGCTCTCTAAGGACCAGTCAAGGTATATTTATATTATTGGCTGCAAACGTCATGTCGATAGGTGTGATATCCAAATATATTAATATAGATACTTAAATTTGAAACCTTTCATATTTTCAATGTCCTGCTGTGTTTAAGCCGACACTAAAAATATGAACTATTATATATACTAGTAATATATGTGGTCCACTAAATTCCAAGTATGGTTTATTAACTTTTGATCCTTTTTATGACCACACCAAAAATATTAGGGACCACAACAAAATACTAGGTTAATAAGTGGGCGAAGCACGGGCTGATCCTGTAGAGGGGTATTTTGTTACACATCGTTTTGTTTCATCCCTATCTAAAATTGCATACTTTGTTCTATCATTCTATCAATTAATCCAAATCTATTCTAAATTTGTAAACAAAATCCTATTTAGAACAAAACAAAAATAAAATCTATGAAATCTATGACTTCTATGGATCAAAATAATGACCGGCGAAATAACGCGTAGAAGGTCATCATTGATCTGTTCATTTGCAACACACGATAGTCTCGTTTATGTGTTCTTAATGAAAAATATCAAGAATATTTTTAAGTGGTATAATGCGTTCGATTAAAAGTAGTTGATTGTAATGGTAATCTGAGAAGGGCCCTTTCCCATCAAACCCAATCAACACTTAGTCATCTAGGCAACCACCATATCATTTGATGAGGCATCATCTGGATTGCCAGCATCATCATCATTGGCGCTGTCATTTTCTACTCTAATTCGTTGCGCCATTTCCATGAGTGGTATGTCATCTTCACTCGACGAGTTTCCTCGTACCCTATGGTATTTCTTAATTAGTTCACTAAGAGGCAATTCGTCATCTTCTGAATACTCAGAATCGGAACCTTCTGAACTAGATTCTGAAGGAGGTTCAACATATTGGGCTTTTCTTAATTTATTTGTGTCTTTAGGTATGTCCCATTCATCAATATTAGCTAATCTTAAGTGCTCAGCATGAGCCTTTATCACTCTGTTAGTGAGTTGATTCCTAATTTTGAATGAGACTGGTGAGGTTTGTTCAACTATTCGATGGTATGGTGACCATCTGTCTTCTAGTTTATTTTTACGTAAGAAATTCTTATAGTATACTGGGTCACCTGTCTTAAAATCAATATTTTTAGTATTCTTGTTAGCGTATTTGGCTTGTCGTTGCTTAGCTTTTTTCATGTATTTATGTACTTGGAGGAATGGCCGGTATTGATTCTCCAATGCCACCTGATGGAAATCACCTTCACCCATGAACTTACGTCTCGGCTTAAGAATATTATCAAGCGGTAACACCGGATCTCTAGAATACAACATGGTAAATGGAGATCGTTTAGTGCTAGTGTTGACATTGAATCGTAAAGCAGCAAGACTTTGGTTGAGGTGTACATCCCAAGTGGTAACATCCGTTGTTAGACGTTTAGACAGAATATCATGTAACGTTCGATGACTTCGCTCGACATCACTGTTACTTTGTGGTCTATAATAAGAAGTAAGAATATGTTTAATGTTTAAACTTTGGAAAGTTTCTTTCATAACCCTATTCTCATTCTCGGTACCATTATCAGTAACCATAGCTAAAGGACAACCAAATCTGGGAAAGAATTCATCAATTAACAAATGAGCAACATTTTGTGCAGATTTATCAGGAATGGGGAATGCCTCTATCCAGCCAGAGTATATGCAGACAAAACTGGCAATATATTTGTTTCCAGACAAACTTGTCGGATATGGACCAGATAAATCAAAAGATACCTTTGCCATAGGATAAGGAGGTATTCCTATCTCAACTAAATCGGGTTTGTTCTTAACAGTTGACCTTGCTTGACATAAAATACATTGTCCTATATATTTATAGAGTTGTTTATAAAGACCTGGCCAGTAATATTTTGTCTTTACTAGTGCGTAACATCTATCTACGCCACTATGACCATTATCGTCGTGATATTGTTTGATGACCTTTTCTGTCAAGTGTGTCGGAATATAAAGTCGTAAATTAGGTTCACCATCCGGATCGGAAATATAATATACAATATCGTCTACCAGTAAATATCTATTATTTATTGTGGATTTCACTGTCCCCCTTTGTAAATCAGTTTTGAGCTTTTGTAATTGATCATCCTTCATTTGTTCGGCTATCATATCTAAATCTAACTGAAAGTCCTCATTGTCAGATGTATCGTCATGGTTATTAAGTTCACAGTCAGCATATTTACTAGTCTCAATCTGATTTGAATTTATAGCGTTTATCTCAAGTGAGTTATTATTTATACGGGGCTCAATTTCGTCATCATCTTCATTTAAATTGTTAAAAGTTGCTTTTGGAACTCGCGATAAAAGATCAGCCATTGAATTTTTCTTACCCGGTATATATTCTATCTTACAATTATAGCCTGAAATTCCTAATGCCCATAATTGAATTTGCTTATTCTGAATGGGTGACTCTAATAAATATTTTAATGGTTGATGGTCTGTCCTAATTATGAATTCTGCATTATGCAAATAATAGTCGAGTTTTTGCAAACTGTAATGAATTGCAAACCATTCTTTTAGTACTGTCGAATATTTGACTTGTGTAGAATTCAATCTATGACTCAAAAAGTAAAAAGGTGTTTCGACACCTTCAATAACTTGTGCTAAATATGCACCAATGCAAGTATCGCTTGCATCAGTGATACACCCTGTGGTGATATGGTGAAACCTAAGTACTTAGTTTCCCTTGTCATAAAAGAACATTTACTGGCTTTTAACTTTAAATTGTGTTGTCTTAACCTATCAAATACTTGTTGCAAATGTTTTAGATGTTCTTCTTTTGTTCTAGAAAATATCAAAATGTCATCAAGATATGCTACAGCAAATTCGCTTAAACCTTGTAAGACTTGACCAACCAATTGCATAAAAACACCTGGTGCATTTACTAAACCGAACGGCATCACATTGAAATGAAACAGATCTCTATGACATACAAATGCAGTTTTCTCCTTGTCATCTGCATGCATCTGCAGCTGCCAGTAACCTGCACGGAGATCAATTAGACTATAGTAGGAAGTTGCATTCAATTGTGCCAATAAATCATCAATCAAAGGAAGTGGATATGAGTTGATTTTGGTGATTTTATTGAGGGCACGATAGTCTACACAAAATCTCTTGGAACCATCTTTTTTATCCACAACTACGATTGGAAAACTAAAGGGACTCGTAGAAGGTGCAATTATATCTGCACCTAGCATGTCATCAATAGCTTTGTCAACAATCTTTGTCCTAATTCCATATCATTTGTAGCAAATATGTCTCTATAATTAGTCAATATATCTATAACCTTTGACCTATGTATGTCTGGGACATCTATATCTTTAAAACAGTCGTCATTGTTAGTATACACTTTTGACACATTATTATTGCCAATAGAAACCTCTGAGATATTTTTAGTGGGTGGAGT
Source organism: Lottia gigantea (assembly GCF_000327385.1). Taxonomy (NCBI): domain Eukaryota; kingdom Metazoa; phylum Mollusca; class Gastropoda; family Lottiidae; genus Lottia; species Lottia gigantea. The sequence continues at coordinate 203,874 of NW_008708332.1, forward strand.
TAAATCATGTACCTCATCATGTTCAACAGGCTCCACCTTTCCTACTAAACAACCCTTGTTTAACCTTATAGTTTGGTTAGTATTGTTAACCAATGAAATGGGCAAACGTCCATTATTTTGTTCCACGTGGATTCCCGCAATTAATGCATTAGCAACCATTACACCTGGTTGTTTGCTAAGGTATCCAGAATCCATACCTTGTACCTGCAGCATAGGTGCAGTCAGGCTATGGTTCTTAATTCTCGCCATGCCTAAACAACTACTTTGAGGATTAAGTACAACACTTTCAGTCAATCTTACGAGCGACGAAATATGAACATCCTGCTGAAGGGGAACATACGTTCCATATATCCTCAGACATTTCAAATCAAAATAAATGCGTACATTTTTCTCGGATAGAAAATCTCTACCCAAAATCAAATTCCTATTCATCGAAGTTACTACGAAGAATTTATGTTTTATATCTTTGTTACCAATTTTAAATTCAAAAACAGCACTGCCACTAATTGTCAATGCTTGTCCACTAACCGATCGGAGAGTGACATTTTCCCTTCTAAGTTTCGGCTTATACTTAAGACTATTATATATGCGACGGTGCATAAATGATACCTCTGCTCCGGTATCGATTAAAGATCTATAATTTTGTTTCTCCAATCTCATAATACAAGTACTTGGATTTCCTGCCAAATTTATAAAAATATCTTTTTTTTTTTAATTGAAGTTTTTCTAAAATATTTTGTTTTCTTTGTCCTAAATGATCTCTCCCCGACAGCCGAATTTCGAGGAGAGGGTATTAGTTTTCCGAGGAAAGCCGAACTTTACAATCGGCCTGTCTGTGCCCAAGTTTACCACATCGCCAACATTTAAAAGGAGGTCGTGATTGTGGACGATGGGCTTCAGCACTGTTTATTTCCCTATGTCTCATTGGTCGCCGATTACGACACTCTCTTGAGCTATGACCATGCCGATAGCATATCGTACATTTCTTGGGTCTTACATGATCGACTTCCATGTCTTCTATTTGGTCAAAATTTTGGGAAGACCGACTATATTCCGAATTTCTTCTTAAGGCAAATCTTTTTCGTAAATTTTGTTCAGTCATCGCCCTAGTTACCGCATCTTGTAATGTGGTAGGGTTTTCCCGTATTATTTTCATTTTAAGGTAATTTTCTTTTAACCCGTCAATAAAGAAACCTACAAGTTGCCTTTCGACTTCCAGACTTGACACTGAGTATGCCTCGCTAGCCAAAACCAATAGTCTTACCCCAAAACATTGTACATTTTCACCCGTGTTTTGCTTACATTTTCGAAGAAGAGCTAACGCATATTGTAGGTCTGTCACCTTAGCGAAGCGTGCCGACAATTCATTCTTAAGCTCCCCCCACGTTGCCTCTCCATTAGCGTCTAGGTAACGCCTTATGAAATTTGAAACGACACCCTTACTCGTCTGGTATGCAATTAGTTTCATTCGGTCGCCCGTAATTGAAGCCAATATTGAGTACTTTTCAATAGAGCGGGTCCATTCTCTGAATTTCTTAGGGTCGCCATCGAAGGGTTCGATGATTGTAGCGACACCGTTGGTGGAAATGGAATTAGTCAATCGACTAATTTGATTTGACATAGTCTGAAAGAATGCAGTCTCGTTTTCACCTTCCATTGTTTCGATTACTCACAAAAATGAACAAAAAGGAACTTATTGTTTTAGAGAATCCTCCTATTCGTTGTGCTATACGTTTCCTCTTGAACGTTTCCTCTTCTTTAACTTGTAACCCGTTCAGAATCCTGGTCACGGCACCATAAAAGCTGGGTATGTAACAAAGCTCTTGTTACGTACAGGCCTTTTTCTCCGTGTTGTTAAATCAAAACGTCTAGTGGTTTTTAAATATATTAATAAAGTTCTTCACGTTGTGTATTTTTACAGTATAAGTATCAGCATCAAAACAGTTGAGGTAGAGGCAGTAGCAAATGAATTATATCAAGATCTTTTAAGAACTAGGAGAGTATCAAATGTCTAGTTCTGGCTGAGTTCCACAGTTTCCAAGTGAATACTAATCCTTCTAATTTGTTAATGTATATTTATATCATTTGCTGCATACCTCATATTGATAGGTGTGACATCCCCCGAAATAATTTAAGGAGATACTTAAAAATTAAACCTTTTATCTTTTCAATGTCCGTCAATATAATTATGATGTATTATATATTTCGATCATTTCTATGACCATACTAAAACAATAAAGGACAATAACAAAATACCAGGTTAATAGCCCATGGCGGACCTTGGACTGATCCTGTAGAAGTGTATTTTGTTACATAAGACATGTGCTTTTTTCTGTCGACTATGAATGCAAATGAAAGATGATGGACTAAAAACTGTTCTCATTGGCCGGATTACTAACTTCCTGGTCTGATCACAGTTATATTATCCACGTTAGGCAATAACGTGACTATTCTGAACCGAAAAATATTGACAACTATTAGAGCTATTCAGAACACTACGATCTCGTTTTACTTTCAAAGGTATTATTACGTTTTCGTCCTTTGTACTATTAGTAAGAGCAACCCATTATAAATTGTTTAGAGCTTTTATTTTCGTTTTCTTCGACTTACATTCGATCTCGAAGGTTGTAGCATTAGCTGGTAATGGATCCGGTTAACTCACAAATAAAAGTTTTTTCTCTTACGGTGTTTGCCACGCAATCCGTTGACATTTTTCTATCTCCTTTTCCAGTTTGGAAAGAGGAATGAAGAAAAAAACGCCCGTCAGGTATTCACACTTCAATAAATATCTCTTCACCTCTTCCATTAGAAATGCAAAACTTCATACAAATACTAATTATGATTTCAAGATCCTGACGATGCTTTAGCATCACATCACAATGTTTAAGTGCAAGTGTTAAATTTCAAAAGAATATTTCATGTTCACCAGACATGTTCTGGGATGAAATAAGAGAAAATAAGCCAATCCATTCCATTGTTGATTTTAAAGTTTAATTTTTTGAATGTCACATTTTGGTGTTACTTTGTTTTATCATTGTTTATTATCACCACCTGAGGTATTCGTCCTTTATATTGCTTTTATCAATAATTTGTATACGACCACATGGACATATTTGTCGACTCGTTACATCCGATCTTGATGAAAATTGGTATGAATGTATATAATGATGGGATCGCAGTCGAGTTCGTAATTAGTAATAATCGGATGAACAGTGTCAGAGTTGTTGCCTTTGTCTCGTCAAATTTGGCTAGTAGGCACGATAAAGACTACAGTTTTTATCTGATCTTGATGAAACTTAATATGCATATATATATATTACTGAGATCTCATTGAAGTTCGAAATTGGTAACAATCGAATGAAAAGTTTCGGAGTTCAGGTTATATATTTAATTCCATGTGGGCGTATAAAATTAAATTTGTCTGCATAATTGGTCTATCTGGAATTTCGATTTTTTGCTACGATTCAGTACCCAGGGACTTCGAGTACCGTCATAATGATATCTTGTAATTTTAGTTTGTAAAGTGCTTCAATAATTCATTGGTACCTTACACCTGGTGGTACTTTTCTGGATGAGTCCACTTTTATACAATTTATCTTGAATTTGCCATACTTTGAACGAGATTTTGATTCACTGAATTGTTTTGCTTGTACTTAGTTTTATTGCACAGATGATATGATTATAATTTATGTTGGTTTGTTGTAGCTTGTGCTTAAGGTGGGTGTCCGCAATCATCTGTGCAGAAAACCTCCCTCCCCTCTTTCTTAACAATTAAGATGTGTTGCTACTTTTGTCCAAATTTTAACCAGCAATTTTTTCAACTTTTCAACAACAATCTGGTATAATCAAGATCTTTTAGATATTTCAGAAATATCAATTTTCAAAATTATTAATTTCATATATATTTAAAAATTATAATGGCCCGTCACACCGAAAATGCCTCTTTACTGAGATGCAGCAGAGACGGAAAATTAACCAAGATCGGGTAAAGGTCGCCATAAGCGTAGTATTAGCACGTCAGATATTGGTTGGCTGTATTTTCGCCAATAATCGCTGTTGGGATCGCCACGGAATCTAGAATGTCTTTAGGCAAACGTCTTGGACGCTATAGTGCATCAAACCTATAGATTTTATTAGAACGCAATATGGTTCCATATGTAACTTTTCAATTGTATGGGACTATATTTCGCATTTTCCGCCGTAAGATCGGAAACGGTCACCGCCCGGTGTGACTGGGCTACTATTGTATTAAATGAGCTTTCGTGCTTTTGAAGTATATAATTCCCAAGCGACAAGCAATTGTTTTTGTTCTACATCCACATAGTATCAAATATTCAATGTTTTCATTACCTCAATCTCAGATTATTGTGAAGTACTTTCAATTCTTGTTGAATTATGAATTCAGGGAAAGGAGTAAAATAATATAAATTCAGACACATCGCTTTCACATATGATTCCGTTATTGACACAATGGGTGTGGAAAGTGTATTTTTACAATGGTCTTGAGGATTTATGATATGATGATTTCTCTAATACAATTTTTACGGGACAAGTGTTCGCAAGAAATGAGCATTTGCATTTGACGAGTACCATCTCAATGTCATGCTCACTAAGTCCAGAATAAAATATTACACTTTTAACTTTCGATTTTCATGAAAAAAATCTCGGGTTTGAAAGGACAAAAAATGCTCCAATTACTCAAGAAAGTCGCTTTTATTTTGTTCATTTCTGAAAGTTTTGAAATATCCTCAAAGATCTTTACTCAATATTCAAAAGATGAACTTTTATCCGGATATTATAGTCAAGGGGAGTTTATAGGTCGAACGGGGTGTGTATATTCCTGCTTTGTTGATGATCTGTGCTTTGGTGTGGCGTATCATAAATCGCGACGAAAATGTTACTATTATGATACATTCCCAAGTTGTATTGATACACCTGCTGTAGATGTTGGCATGGAAACTATTTTAATCAAAGGTAAACCTTTTTACTTTTATTGTAGGGAAATATTACGTTGAGATATGAACAACTGACACATTTTCCCTCGAGAATCAATTGATAATCATGCAATTGAGGGTAAAATGAATCTTGATGTGATGTTGACACTCTGTGGAGTCTTGTCTCACAGTGAGTGCAGTCACACGAAGAAAACAATCGTTGGCATGACAAAAATCACCGACAAATATCAAACTGGTTTGATTTCAAAATCCTACGCAATGCGTTAAACATATTTCTGTGCCCTTACCATTAGATCACAAGACTAGCAACAATGAAACTTGAGCAGTAATTGCCCTATCCCATTTTAATGTGAAGTTAACTAACGCGACAACGTTTTGATTGAAAGAGATCGCATCATTTAAAGCTCCATATACTAGCTTCTGGATTTTTCAGGTTCCTTCATACAAAGCATTGCTTTGAAAAAGCCTGTTAATATGAGCAGTGTTTCAAATATAGAGGGAGCATGTAACGGTGTTGACGGTTCACTCAATAGTTTCATCCTAATACAGAGTGAAGAACAAGTAGATTGGTGGTGTGTTGACCTGGGGAAAATATATATCTACCAGTCGATTGTTATATACAGCAATGGCAATAGTGAGATATATAGTAAGTATCTATATCTAGTATCTTATTATAATTTAAAAAATTAGAATGTTTGCGTCCTACTTTTCTGCATCTTATGATGATGATGATGAATGAAGACGGGTGACGCCAGACAATATGCTAAGAGGGAAAATTTGCTAGGACGGCGGCATTAGCCTTTGCTCTTTTTGTCCCATCCGAACGACTAGACGCCTTTTCGATGTCAGTCCTTCCGACCTGCATCACTGACCTATGTCGGAAGTGAACGTCTAACGAAATTTCGTGAGAGTGTTTGTAATCACCTATGGAAGAACCCTATCAAAAATAACAAACAATGGAAAATGTTTTATATGAATTATTGATCTCTTTCTTGAAGGAACTTTCAATATTTAGCTCGTAAACATCACAAGGCATATTCTTGTCAGATTTTGACAAATATTGTTCAGCTTGACCACAACAATTTCAAAAGAAGTGTATGACTGAAAATATTTCATACTGGTCATTGTTACTGTACTGCCAAATCTTTATATTCAAAATCAAAGCTGCTAGTGAGCGTTTACTACATTTTCTACATTTTAGAGCCGTAAATGTTTCATATGAATTATCAAATTTGATGGTCTCTTTAAACGTTAAAGCTTTGAGATCCCAGCACTACCGTGATATTGTTTTTTTTGTTACATATTCCAGCACTACGGTGCTGGATCTTTACATCAATTATTTGCGCAACCTTCTCTTTATGAGATAATGCAAGCCGGTCTTTATTTTAAATTTTAAATAGATTAGACATTGTTTGTTTTAAATATTTTGTTTGTTTTTAATACCACCATGTGGTGTATTACCTGTTATATTGTTTTTAGTGTTTTTTTTTGTAGTCATTAAATGACTGTTTCTGTGATATGGTTTTTATCGTTTTTTTTTTTTTTTGTTTTTTTGTTTTGTCACTATGTGACCTTTGTGTGATATTGATCGGTGTTTTATTGTTTTAGTTGTTTTCATTATTTTAACGTATTCTGCTTCTTAAGGCATAGATTTCATTTCTTTAAATGTTATGCTGTTAAACAAATCATCCATGTACATATTTCAGGCATGAATCAAATAAGTGGTTTCGAGTTACGTTTGGGCAACTATGGACAATGTTCTGTAGTATCGTATCATGGAACCACGCTATGTTATGAAGATATTGAACCAATTGGTCTTGCCTTGTACAACATAACATCGTGTAACCATCCAGGCGTCACTTTCTCTTCAAGGTTTATATTCATCAGTCCAAGATCCTACGTCGTCTTGGAGGAGTTGGTGGTATTTGGTCGCATTGTCTAAATATGGGTTTTTGCATTTGTACGAGTACAATCAAGCAACCGAATTGATTGTTTCTGAATGCATTCTAAATTTGAGAAGAAATTCAAGTTAAAACTAATTTAAATTAATTCATTATATTTTAGAAAAATGCTGTTGCTGGAGATCATAAATTGAATACAAAAATACTCGAGTAGCATTCAAATTTGTCCTATATCCATTTCTCCGAGATATTGAATTCTGCCTTCATCTACTATTAATGCGTTCTGAACTCTGTTCCATCTGGTTTTATTGAATGTCTGGTTGATTCCATGAATCGCTAACGTTCAGCACTTGCCAATCGAGTGGCGCACATTCTTGGTTCTCTTTTAATAACCTAACTGCCTTGATATATCTCTTTCTGGCATTGTAACTTATTTCCGTTATTAATTAGTCAAATTAACTTTCATTAAGCGTACTCACTAATTCATGAAAAGGCCAAAGAACGTGAAACGACCAATAATCGAGCAGAAAAACAACCAGGAAACGACACTCAAACTATTTAGAGATTAATTTAAGCAAGCTAATTAGGCCAAACAAGTAATTAATTTTTAAGAAATATCCATTTTAAATAAGTGCTCATTTCACGTTTTCTTTAGTGGTTTCCTGGACGGTTCATGTTTTAGTAACTACGTTCAACATACCAAAATTTCAAAACTTTTTATTCAAAGTACCTAGGCTAGATAGGAAATATATATTATATTTTTAAATACAATTCTAATTCCAATGCTAGAAATAAGTTGTTATATATTTATGTTATTAATAAAAATATTGCTAGCTTTATATTTTTATTTTATTCTGAATAAATAAAGCAAATACTAACGATCAGAACCGCAAAACGAAACCCGAAATCCTAACAACCTATTGGTGAAACATTAGTAGCAGCTAATGAACGTTGAGGAAGTATGTCAATCACAGGTGGACATGAAATAGAAATGAAATGCATTTAGGAGCATCAGCACCAAACGGGCTATATAACTCCAGAATACGGTGTAAATATCATGTCATAAAAGCAAAACTAAAACAGTAAACAATATATAACAAAAAACAATCACAGAACAAAACAAGACGAGAAAACCTTATCACAGGAAAAGTCATTTAATGACTACAAAAAAAACACTAAAAACAATATGACAGGTAATATGCCACATGGTGGTATTAAAAACAAACAAAATATGTAAAACAAACAATGACTAATCTATTTAAAATTTAAAATAAAGACCTGCTTGTTTTAAAAAAAGGCACAACCTAGAGAAGGTTGCGCAAATAATTGTAAAGATCCATCACGGTAGTGCTGGGATCTCAAAGGTTTGAGATACTTGCACTCAATCAGAATGTGTTTCACTGTCAGGCAATCACAGGTGGATAAGTATGTCATAATGAAAAGTGGTGTGGTATCAAATGTCTAGAAGAGTAAGAATATCGTGAATCCATTTATTTTAATATACTGCCAAAAAGCAGTAAGTTAACCCTAGCGATTAGGTGCCGTCGGTTCAAATCCTCCTTCAGGTAAGATAAAGTCTGTCCAGTGTCGGTTTTCACCCCTTAATACCTAACTTAATATATTGCAAAGTATTCGACATTTTTTCTATGACTTTGTTGTATCGGTCTACTGATTTGTTTTGCTTTCACCTCTTGTGCATTTCTTGTGCAATTTCGCCAGACTACATATGCTTACTCTTTAGACACCCGATATCACTTTTAAGGGAGAAATTGATATACTTCCTCAAGTAAAAAGTTCATTAGCTGCTGACAATGTATTGTCTATACAAAAAGTGCATTCTGAGAAAGCTTATTTACCATGAGAGTCAGCATCAGTATCCCCAATTCCAATCGCCCACTATGCTATGTCACTCCTTAACTTTTCTTTTGTTCATCAGCCTCTTTTGCCAGACAAAAGGTACTCTTTAACTCTCTTGTACCTTTTGCTCCCCAGTCCCCCTTATCTGCATCATACACGTTTCTTGTCTGCCTTTATTGTTCCCTCGTCAAAATCATCAATGACATCTTCAAGGGCGGTGCAACCCTTATTATACCCCCCGATGACAATGGCAGCTGCAGTCTTTACCGATTTCAGAGATGCGAACCGAGTCTTTGGACTTCATATGCATCAGTTCAAAGACTTGCATGGATTCTGTATCTTGTCTGGCGACACCAGCTCAACCGTAAACCGTTTGTAGATGTCCTTGATTCCCTTAGCTAGGGACTTGTTGAGACGTGTCTTGTGGGGTTCCTCTCCTTTGGTTTGGTATACATGTACTAGCATCATCAAGAATCTCGATATAAGACTGGTGGGGTTTGGTTTGGGTTTTAAAAACGTGATTTTATTTTTAAAATGTAGTGTTTTGTTATAATGAGGAATGGATTTGAAAATAAAGAGAAAAAATGATGAAAATGTAGAAATCGCAAAATCGACGATGAACTCCAAATTCATTAATTTTTTACTGGTTTCTAACCATATTTCCCCATAAGAGTGATACCAGTTTAGATAATATGAATGCTATTTGGCATATATCTTGGTTGTTATGCAAATTTATGCATTTCACATTTGAATTTTATTAAAGATTCATCATTATAGTGATAGAGCGTCAATTATTGAAACACATTATTGACCGAGTGTCAATATTTTCAGAATTTCAATGAACACTCATCAAAGTATTGATGGTATTAATGACAGCACTATTGAATCGTGAGTGGGCATTTTCTATCAATAGTTTATATGTCAATGTATTGAGTCAATAATATTGATGGTTTTAATGAAAGTGTATAGACCCCTTCAGACCTGTAAGTTAATGTACATTTTAAGGAGTTGTTTTCTGAAGGCAGAAACAGTAAAATAATAATATTACATGGCATCTAATTCGTACTTCTTGTATTTCCCAAGTGGCTAGTACTTGTGTTTTTCAACTTCTATCTGATATTAATTATTCAAAGTGAATTTATGATCTCAATTTCAACCTTTTGTGAATACGCTTTCGGTCAATTGAATCTCGACAGAGTGCTATAAAGTCGACAAGCCTAGTCAAGGAACTATACATACAGAAACGTCGTTATCAATATTTGGTTTATAATCGATACTATTGATGTGGTATTTTTTCATCATTGGTTTGTGATTTTACGATCTAGCAAAGATAGTGTCTCTCAATTTCCATGTTTTCAACAATATTCAGCAAAGTGCCATTCGACCATTCAATTTTACAGGTACCATTTTGTGTTCAATTTACGGACTAAAACGTTTGATAGAAACTGTAATTGTCAAGTTTCAGGTTTAAAGGTAATTTTCAAAATGTTTGAAACACTCAAGATATTTTCGTTTATTTTGTTAATTTCTGAAAGTTTTGAAATATCCTCAACGATATTCACTCAATATTCTAAAGATAAACTTTCATCCGCATATTATAGTCACGGGAATGTATCAAGTCGAGCGGGGTGTGTTTATTCCTGCTTTGTTGATGATCAGTGCTTTGGTGTGGCGTATCATACATCGCGACAGATGTGTTATTTGTATGATAAAATTCTGTATTGTGTGGGACAGTTAAATGTTATAGATGTTGGAATGGTAACACTATTACCCAAAGGTAAATCTTTTTACTGTAACTTTAATATTAGGTAATCGTCTACCGGTATTTTTCTGAAGTAGTGACCCTCTAGAATCCCCCAAAAAAAGTCTCAAGAATTACACCTTGGGCAAAAAAAAGTTATGAAATGTTTTAAGGTGCATCTGCACCAAACCACAAAAAAAGTCACGAATAAAAAAGGTATAACAAGGGGTCAAAAGTCAATTATATTCTAATTGTGTAAATATTCATACCAAATTACTCCTCTGCTTTAAAAAGTTCCGTTCTGAGTCCGACCGAGGTCGCGATACAAACAGTGATTTGGGGTTGGTTCTTGTAATGTATTCGGCATACTTAGCTGTTGAATTCTTCTTGACGTTAAATGTAGTCACCCGGATTAAGCAACAGAACACTAAAGAGTGATGAATTCCCCAAAGCCAAGATCGCCGGCTCCTCGAAATGAAATAAAATGTGGTAAGGAGCATCAGCACCCAAACGGACTAAAGAACACCTAGATACGAGCTAGGAGTTAAACAAAGCTCGAGGCAATTCTCACAGACTGTTTGAGAAAATAACAGGTTGTGTGATAAGTACGTCCGAGATGAGAGCGACACAAAACAACTTCATTGCTCCTTTTGAATCAATAGGAGTTCACATAAGGGAGGCATGATTGGATACTCCTCAAAGTGGACTCTAATTGGATTAGTTCTCACTTGCCTGTTGACTTACACAAATTTCAGCAATTCCGTTTTCAGAACGGATCATTTTTAAAGGTGTTTATCAGAGCATTAGTTGAAATAATTTTCAGAAGACTATCGATGTTAACAGTTGGGCAACAACTGTCCTGTCATGACCCAATTAAAATTGTTATCTCCTTCGTGTTGCATAATTTATCGTAAGCCCGATGCCATCGTAGCATCGCTTATCGGATGATCGGCAACACATTTAACTTAACCAGACACACTCGCGATTTTGCTGACAGACGTTATCACATAATACGCCATGAATCGCGTCGGCCGACTATTCCTATTCAAAACAGGTTGTACACAGATACGATTGTGTTCGGACCGATGACATCGCAGGTGGGTATCGGGCTGAACGCAACTAAGTTTAGAGCCACTTTTGAGAAACTATGTTAGTTATTTAAAGCTCCATTATGGATTATTCCAGATGCCTTCATCGAGAACATAGCCTTGCATAAGCCTGTTAATAGTAGCAGTAAAGATGGTTTAGGGACACCTTGTAGAGGAGTTGACGGTTCACAATCTAGAGCCGCCCGAACACAATCGTCTGCACTAGAATGGTGGTGTGTAGACATGGAGGGCATATATAATCTTCAGTCTATTTTTGTATATAACGGATTCGCAGGTAAGACCCAATGAATTCGTGATAATATATATCAAAACAAATACATTCGGATTAGTACACAAAATCTATATGTAAAGCTAACGCTTTCTCTCAGACGAAATCCAGTCTTTTGATGATCTCTTCGCAAGCGCTTGCTTTATATATTGCGTGTTCTTTCCCGAATGCATTTATTTGGATAGATTAGTTAACGTAGATCAATATGAATGAAGAAAGTTAATATTTACTATCATAGTCTTGAAAATATGTAATTGAAACATGTTGGCATCAAATATATACTATTTAAACGGTATTATTGGTTATATGAACACAATTTTAAGGATAACAATTACTTTAATAAATAACTTGCGACGTTTCGACGATGATACTTACGCCTTTATCAAGCAATGTATATTCATACCTCAATTACTAAATGCCACTTAAGGAAGGTATTATTTGTCTACTTTACCGATATTTTCTTCAGAATTTTGTATATATATATATATTATATTGAGATTGCTATTTACTCTTCTAGTTTTAGAATATTCTGTTTTACTCACGGATTATTTCTCAATGCGCTGCATCATTAATAATAATAATAATAATATTTATGGTATTGATATGACGAATGACGTCCGCAACAACCTTGAATTCATGATGATGGTAAACGTTTCTTTGAATTTCATATATAAACTGTACTTATAATGGTAGCTGTAATAAAGTTACATTTCGTCTTAAGTCATCTTTGTATTATGTTGTAGTGAACATGGATCAAATAATAGGTTTCGAGTTACGGTTGAGCTACACTGGACTATGTACTATAGAAACGTATCATGGAACCACGTTATGTTACAAAGATACTGAACCAACTAGTCTTGAGGTTTACAATATAACATCGTGTAACCAGGCAAACGTCAGTTTTACTTCAAGATTTATATTCATCAGTCCAATATCGGGACATTTCTTGCAGTTTAGAGAGATGGTGGTATTTGGACACCTTGCAAAGAACTACAATACCCTCTCCCCACACTAGTTAAGTTGTTTTATGTTTAAGTCATTTGTTTTATCTGTTTAATTTTTCGTATTTTGTGGTTTTAGTGCCACAGTGCGGTGTATTGCTGTGATATTGTTTCCATCTATGATTTTTTGCATAGATATACTTTTACCTATTGTGTTCAAACCTTTTATAGTTTTAAAACCATATGCGAATTTCTCTATGGAAAGAGGTCAATATTAAACATAAATTATTAATGTTAATTATGAAGCAAGACTAATGAATTTGTACCAGTAAATTTGTATAATAAGACAATTGTACATGAATAGAATGCCGATTGATTAAAATGCTCATGGGAACTGTGATGTTGACCTATTTCAGGAATATGTTTAACAGTTACCTCCCTTGAGATGTGACATTGCTCTTGATTGAGTGTAAATGCTTCCATATGACTTGTTCCAATTTTTATGCTGATAAAACTTAGTATCGGATGAATCTTTTGCAGTTATGGCCCTTGATTTTGTAAACCTTCAACTTCGGCACGCAAAAACATTACTTTGTTGAAATTATATTGCGAATGAAGGATGTCGTCCTCTCTTAAATATTCGAATAGGAGTGGCCACGCGTTCCCCAGAGTTTAGCAAGAAAGTGGGTTATCGTCATTCGTATAGAACAGTGGACGCCGTGTAATTCCTCTTGCATTATCAGCCAGATGATTATATTTCTTAGGCAACACACCGTAAGATACGTTTTTCTTCTGCTTTATAATTGAGTGAATCCAACAATGTAAATGTGTGATGTTATTAATATTTGGGACAAGTCTAATGGACTGTAATCGTCAATGCCAGACTTTTTCCTTCGAAAATAGTCTGTTTAATTTTGTTAATTGTTCACATAATTTTTTAATGTCAATTTATGTGAACACTCCAAAATAACAAGTTTGGCCTCTCATTATCACCCCCGGTTAAATATGACACACACAATGGGGATATGGTTTGGTCATTCGGCTTACATGATAATTCACCTCCAGAGTGGAATTACCCCTGACCAAACCATCTGGACTGGATGCAACAATTGGGTGGTCTGAGAAAACCTGCGATCCACACGCAACGACAGTCTTAGTCCGGTCTTAGTAAATTTAGCCACAGCTACAGAAAATTTAAGTTAGTAAATACAACAATAGAGAATGACTGTCACAAGCTAGATGAGCGGATCCTAATTTCCCCCCTCAAATAGGAAAACAAAAAAAGGTTGTTAACACATTTATATATACAAAAATAAATTAACAAAGATAAATATAAAAAAAAAATTGATAAACAATGAATGTCTCTATTGATCACATACATAAAGTTCGCACCTAAGAGAGGAAGTTCCGACACTACAAATATTTCCTTCCGGGACATCTAGTCCTTGTACACAGATAGATATAGCAAACCGAAGTTACCAATCAATTATAATCACCGTCCCATTCCGTGTAAGTTTCGTTCGTTGACGTAACGCACTCTGGACGTATGATATCAAACAGCATATATACAGGCATCAAATTCATCTGCAGCAGTACTGCGAGTACTTGTTCACACCCATTCTCACCATAAATCCATTACCATCTCCAAAACAGATTTGAATTGAAAATGGTCACCACTTTATTAATAAGAAAATCAATGTGATACATAAGTAAATGTTCAAAAAAAAACATAACTACTATATTGTAAAACTGAATATTAAATTAATTTTCCGCGGTAACAATAAAGCAAGAATGTGATATTTAACAAATGCAATTTTATATGTTATTATCTTAATCTAATGTATATATCAAATTCATTAATTAAAAGACCTAGACGATAAACTGTGTAAACATGAAAATGGAACTATAGGACACATGTCAACCAACTGAACAATAATTTTGCAAACAAATTATTTACAAATAATAATTTGAGTGGGGATATGCAAGATTTTGCCACAAAGTTTGAAATATTTCAATCTGCCCACAATGAACTGAGTGTCATCAATATTATACTTTCATAATGGAAAGAACGTGAGTACTAAAAGCCCCAGATATAAATATAAGAATTCGGTCGAAGGGTTTACACTAATTATACTGACCAGTTGACTTAGTGCTGGCATATAATTACAACGAAAACTTTCCACCATGGCCGTTGACTACTTGACATAGGCGTATATTACAACGATAACTCTTCCCCATAACCTTGAACTACTAAATATTGACCGTACCAATAGACTTCACCCATAAGTTCGGCTTTGTATCATTACATTAGACCTGACCTCATGGGTCATAATCTCTGAACTAGAAAACCAGACCACTCAATCGATGAATTAATTCTCTCACATGTTTTTTCAAAGCTAAACGAATATTTTTGAAAAAAAACTTTTTCGGTGTCCTACAACATTTAAATGGACTCCGTCGTCATAATAAATCAAGAGGACTAGAAAAAAAATCCGTTGGTGTCACCAAACCCTTGCACAACAAATGATGCCAAGCTCAAAATATCAGAGGCTATTCTTTGTTCTGACATACCTTTATTAGTAATATCAGTTTCACCGACTTGCAAAAACACAATATGTGGCTGGTACTCAGCACAGAGTGTCTAGTTCAAACAAAAAATTATAGAGCTATTTATCAATTGCTTAATCCAACAAATACTGAAATACAAATCCGAAACGGGTCAGTATTACAGCACAACAAATTGATGATTTAACAAAAATTGTAGATTTAACTGATAATGATTTGTGTTAACATTATGTCAACATCAACAAGTGACACATATAAAAACAAATTAGATTTTGATTTAACTGATAATGATATGTCTAATGAGGAAAAAGATCAATTACGTATCTTAAATAATCACCGTAGTGTATTTGCTACTAATCTTATCGATTTAGGAACTACAAATCGCTATGAGCATTATATAGACACTGGTGATATAAAACCTATTATAATGCCTCATTAGAGACAAAATCCAGAAACACGTAAAATTACTAAAGGATGAAATGGCGGTCGCCGATTATTCTTGTCAAGAAGAAATCAGGTGACTGGAGATTTGCAGTTGACTATAGAAAATTGAATCAGATCACCAAACCAACCATCTTTCCATCAATCCGCATCGAAGGTGTGATTGATTCAGGTAGAGAAAGTCATGCTCAAATATTTACAGTTTTGGATTGTGCTTCAGGATTCTGGCAATTCGGAATGGATAAGCGTACTCAGCATAAATCTTTATCACAGAAGACGGTATTTTTGAGTGGAACCGGATGCCATTTGGATTCAGGAATGCCCCAATGTCATTTCAACTGGTCATGACTGACATTTAGACAGAAATGCACTGGAAATATACCTTGGAGTATGTAGATGATATATTTACATTTTGCAATAATTTCAAAGATCATTTACAGCATCTCAAAAATGTATTCCTTAAACTCAAAAGTGCTGGAATAACCCTTAATCCAAATAATTGTAGATTTGCATCGAAATAATTTAGGTCATGCTTGTACAAAAGACGGAATTCAAGCCAATACTGCAAAAACACAACAAGAAGTAAGACAATTTCTTGGCTTATGTAATTATTATAGGAAATTTGTTAAAAAATTGCTCATCCTTTAAATCAATTGTTACAAAAAGATCAAAAATTCACTTGGACTGAAGAATGTCAAAAATCATTTGAAACTTGAAAGCTTCATTTAAACCTTTTATTATAACTACTACTACGCTGCGGGATTTTCTAGCGGGTATATTCTTTCACAATTAGATGATATGAATAGAGAAAGAGTAATCCACTACGGAGGACGTTCATTACATACTTTTGCACGTAAATGGACAGTAACCGTGCAGAAATGTGTTGCAGTAGAGGAAGGAATAAACAATTTCAGAGTTAATATAGCCAATTCAAAATTCAAGTATTTACTGACCATAAAGCATTAATTTGGTTGAAAACTGTCAAGCACACAAATAGCAGGCTAATTCGCTGGGCTCTCATTGTTCAGAAATACGATTTTGATAGTGAACATCGCCCAGGTAAGAAACATACCCATGCTGACTGTTTATCACGAACGGTATATTTCGCCGGGTCATTTGTCTTGTCACATGATAAACCGGCGTTTATTTCCCCATAACGATAACAAGATCCACATTCATTCCTTATATTTACATTGGTTTATCTTTTGTGATAAAATACGCTAAAATGTTCTATTTTTTAATTGTTAAAATACCCGAAACCGTTGTTGCTTAATTCACCGATATCTGTCAATCAAGTTCACCGATCCGCCCCTAACAATATAGTTCTATAAATAGACAGTCTTATTTGGATGATAGAATTATCAAATATTTAATATTCCATTGAAATATTAACAACAATTGTAAAATTAAATAAATTGTAAAATTAGATTAGACTCTAGGTAAAAAAACTTTGGTCAATCCTTGTTTTCGTTTTCGATGTATTCATACGCCTTATTGTCACGTGACAAACTACAGTTATTGGAAAATAAACGCCGGTTTGGCTAACTTGTTTATTGAAGGGAGTGATAGTAGAAATGTAAATATATTATAATAGCCTATATAACAACATGTAATATTGTCTAAGAATATCAATTATATAGTAATGCTAATCAACTGTGTTTCATGTTTTTGATAATCTTAGATAATATGACAGCTAATATAAATAGTTAGCTCATTAAGTTACCCAATGTATATGAATTGAATGGCGACTGATAAAAACATCCCTGAGGCCTATGATGCAATGACCAATATAAATATGACCAGCAAACATCAGTCGTCACTAATTCATATTACCTTGTACAACATTTCAGATCTTATTATTTACAAGCTAAATCCAAAACCCGAACTCAAGCATCAAGGACAGTCCTGACACTTCGGCTTAGAAAACCATTTCAACCCCCAGAGCCACACAGGCGAAACCCTCTTATTCCAAGTCGTTGCTACATCTTCGGTTCAGTATCGATCACCCCCGTCGATACTACTGACTAGTCGATACTGCGCAGAAGTGTCCAGAAAATCAACTACAGAAGAAAACATCAAACCATCAAAATATACAGAAGAAAACAACACAACAACTACAAAAGACAACCTACAAAATGCAAAGAATTACTATGCAGAAATTCCTCGGCAGCAACACGGAAGTTGTTAGTCAATATTTGGATGAATTCAACAACTATCTAATAATTCAACACGTGACCGACAAGCAACAACAGGCAGCTTGTCTAGCTCACCTTTTGGAAGGTAATGCCACACTAGACTAAGAGGTGAAAAATGACTTTAAGGCTTTATCAGACAGTCTCAAACGTGCATTCCATTACAAATTTGACTTATCTGAATTCATGGCAGCCGTTAAACAACAAACAACGGACACAATCGACAATTTGATTTACAAAATAAATCAAAGTTCCTTGGCTGCACTGAAAGAACTTCCAGAAAAGCAGCTGGTAGACATAACAATACAAGGTATGCTACCAGAAACTCGAATCACTGTTTTAAGTAAAGCTCCGGAAGATTTAACAACCCTGAAAGAGGTTTTACTCCTATCAAAGAAGATATCAGCAATACCTAAAACAACTACAGCTGGAACTGCATTAGATGCCAAAACCATATCTGATATTGCATCAAAAGCTGCAGAACAAGCTACAGCTTTAGCATTGAAAAGTGCAGAAATAAATATGTTGGACAAAGCAACTAGACCTACTGAATACAGACCTACTGACTACAGATCTTCAGACTACAGACCTACACATTACAGAACAAGAAACAACTAGTACTTTCAAAATAATCGTTCTTATCAAGCTGGACAAATTGTTTGTCAAATTTGCAAAAGGTCAAACCATACAGCAGACAGGTGTTTTTATAGAAATAATCAGGCTAAACAAAATTTTTCAAGTAGACCAAACCATTGGAACAAATCACATTAGCACGTTGCGCCTGCTTCAAATAAATCTTTGAACATGCAACCAACTGAAAAAGATAAGAAGAAGATTATGAAAAAAAAAATACCACAAATTAATTTATCAACCACTATTGAGAAAAATATTATTTTGGTTAAAATTCGGAATAAATTGGTTAATACTTTATTAGATACAGGTGCTTCAATATCATAAAATATTAGGAACTGTATCATTGCCAATAAAAATTCAAGGACTTACATTTCAATTTAATTTCATGTTATTCCCTATTTACATTACCCATTAATAATAGCTTTAGATTTTATGAAACAATATAATGTACAAATAGATATTGGACAAGGAATAGTTAATTTACAAGACAGATTAGCTGAAGTCATGTTAATAACACAAGACATAGGTTTTGTTAGGTCAACAAAATCAATAAAAATAAAAGCAAAATCTCATGCTGAAATTCCTGTTAGAATAAGTAAAACTCCACAAGATATCACGGCATTATTAGAACCAAGTAAATTTCTTAAGAATTTAAACTTATTAGGTGCAAAACGATTAGTAAAAATTAAAGCTATATATCAATTATTAAACCCTACAAATGTTGAAATAAGAATACCTAATAGGGCAATATTAGCAACAGCACAAAAGATTGATGATAACACTAAAACTGTTGATATAAATGATAATGAGTCCTCGTTAAATAATGTTAACATTATGTCAACATCGACAAGTACAAATGATAACAACAAATTAGATTTTGATTTAAGTGATTCAGATTTGTCTAATGAGGAGAAAGATAAATTAATTACCTTTCTAAACAATCACCGTAGTGTTTTTGCTACTAATCTTAAAGAATTAGGAACTACAAATCGCTATGAGCATTATATAGATACTGGTGATAATAAATCAGAATGTCTCATTACAGACAAAATCCTGAAACGCACAAAATAACAAAAGGACTTGTTGATGAAATATTATTCAACACAGCACATCAGACTGGCGCTCGCGCTCTTGTCAAAAAGAAAACATGTGACTGGAGATTTGCAGTTGATTACAGAAAATTGAATCAGATCACCAAACCAACCTTTTTTCCATTAATTCGTCTGGAAGATGTGATTGATTCAGTTGGAGAAAGTCATGCTCAGATCTTTACAGTCTTAGACTGTGCTTCAGGATTCTGGCAGTTTGGAATGGATAAGCGTACTCAGCATAAATCTGCTTTTATCACACAAGACGGTATTTTTGAGTGGAACCGGATGCCATTTTGATTCAGGAATGCTCCAATGCCATTTCAACTGGTCATGACTGACATTTATACAGAAATGTACTGGAAATATGCCTTAGTGTATGTAGATGAAATAATCATATTTAGCAAAAATTTCAAAGAACATCTACAGCATCTCCATAATGTGTTCCAAAAACTTAAAAATGATGGAATAACTCTTAAACCAAGTAAGTGTAAATTGGCCGCTAAACAAGTTAATTATTTAGGTCATGTATTTACGAAGGACGGAATTCAAGCCGATAATACTAAAACAAAAGCTGTTCAGGAAATGAAACCTCCAAAAACACAACAAGAAGTTCGACAATTTCTTGGCTTGTGTAATTATTACAGAAAATTTGTTCAAATTTTTTCAAAAATTGCTCATTCATTGAATCAGTTGTTACAAAAAGATCAAAAATTCACTTGGACTGAAGATTGTCAAAAATCATTTGAGGATTTAAAATTACATTTGACCTCACCACCAATATTGGCATATCCAAAGTTTAACAAACCTTTTATCTTCAGATGCTTCAGGATTTTCAATTGGCTATATTCTTTCACAATTAGATGAGAAGAACAGGGAAAGAGTAATCCACTATAGAGGACGTTCATTACATACTTTTGAGCGTAAATTGACAGTTACTGAACAAGAATGTATTGCAGTAATAGAAGGCATTACAAATTTCAGAGTTTATTTAGCTAATTCAAAATTTAAAGTATTTACTGACCATAAAGCATTAACTTGGTTGAAAACAGTTAAGCATACAACAAGCAGGTTAATTTGCTGGGCTCTCCTAGTTCAAGAATACGATTTTGAAATTGAACATCGCCCAGGTAAGAAAAATACCAATGCTGACTGTTTATCACGTACGGTTTATAGAGAACAACCAACACTGGAAGACAGTGCCGAACTTCCCTCTGTATTCATGGTCAGTTCAAATGATTCAGTAACACTAGAAAAAACATTTTGTTATGAAGGTGATGTGAAACCTCCTATTGTTACTGAAATATTAGCTCTAGATACAAAAGCCGATGATTTACCAACCATCGCTGAAGAGCAAAGAAAGTGTCCAGATTTTAAAAACATAATTCAGTACATTGAAGATGATAAGATTCCAAACGAATTAACGGATAAGGAATCCAAAGCTCTAGTTTATAAAGCAAGCTACGAATATGACATGTTAGATGGAGTTCTCTATCATATGTATCAGCCTAGACGTAGGCATGGGTCATTTCAAACGGACCAGGTAAGGCAATTAGCATTACCAAAGATCCGCCGTAAGGAAGCTTTAAGAGCATATCATGATTCAATGGCAGGTGGTTGTCAAAAAGGTAGAGACGCCACTCGTGAGGCACTTTTACAAAAATACTGGTGGCCAGGACTTTACCAAGAGGTGAAAAACTATATACTTCACTGCGATGTAGTACACCCAGGTAAAGTTCCTTTATGTCCATTACCAGTTGAGACGGCATTTTCAAGAATTCATTTGGATTTCTTGGGTCCTCTCCCTACAAGCCCAGAAGGTTATAAACATATATTGTTGAATGGTGACTCGTTTTCTGGATGGCCAGAAGCCATACCAACGAAGACACAAGAAGCCAAAGAAGTAGGCAATGCATTGTATCATCAGATTTCCACAAGAACTATAGTTACAGATGGAGGTGTAGCCTTTATGTCACAATTAGTGAAAGCTATTTGTGAGTTATTTGAAGTCAAGCATCACTGTACAAGTTCTTATCACCCATAAACTAATGCTACTTATGAAAGACGCAATGCTACCATAGAGCAAGCTTTACGAGCCTATTGCAACAAAGCTCAAACTAATTGGCCAGACATCTTGTCTTCAATTATGATGACGTTTAATGATGACGTTTAATGATGACGGTGTCACAATCTTCACAATATAAACTATTGTTTTCAGGAGACATGAATTTACCATTTGATACCTCAATAATCCCAAAGGAAACGGTAGGTAAAAATACACAAGTGTATTTACAACATTTGATAGATAATCTTAAAGTATCAGCAGAGATTGCTACCGAAAATATTAAAAGCATGCAAAATAAAAATAAAGAATATGCTAAAATTTCAACTGCAACTTAAATATGAAGGCCCATACGAAATAATCGAAATGGGACCAAAATATACACACAAACTACAAGGTTGTGTAGATAAAATCACTAGTAAATCATTAATAAATGCATCGAAATTAAAACACTATGTTCTACCTACTACTGATGCAGATGATAATGTAAATGATGTTGATAATGTAAATAATAATGTAAATAATAATGATGATAAACTTGATAATAAAACCTGTGATGATAATGTAGATACAAATAAGAAAGATAAGCATGACAACGATAAGAACATACAAAGTAAAAAGTTAGCTGGTTCTCAAAATATGCCAGATGAAAATGAAGTAAAAATTATGAAAATTATAAAATGTAAGTTTGTCGTTAACAAGGATAAAGAATATTATGTTCAATGGTCAGATAAATCTAGATCATGGGTATCTTTTGATCAAGTACCTCTAGATATCAAAACTGCATATCATGTATCAAAAACAAAATCAGGAAGAAAACGAAAAAGTCCAATTACGAAAACATTTTTCAAAACCATTTCTTTATAAATTATTTGATTATATAATTAATCAAAAATAATATCAGTCAGTAAGGCAAAATTTGTAAGTGAATTATTCACTGAATTTTAGTGCTAGAAGTATTTGGTTAGGAACCAACCATTACTCAACCCGCTAAGCTACTCATACATCTTATTTTCATTCTCTTATAGGCAATTTCAGTACATGGATCCTATCGACCATAATATTCTTTAGCTTCGTTCAACAACTTCATTGCCATGACGTACGACAACGAATTAATTATGGTGTTATATTTACTAACGAAGGTCAAACTATAAATTTCGGTGTGGAACATTGGCTTCACACATTCGAAATTGCATTACCAAATACAAAACCATTAAATAAGATTGTTCATTGTAATTTTAATAATCAAACGTGTCAATTTATTCGAAACATCTACAAAGAACTTCCCCATTTTTAAATCAGATAATAGATTTTATCAAACATTTATTTCCTTTGAGAAAAATTAATTTAGAAAGCAGATCTAAACGTTCATAATTACCTTTCATTGGCTCTTTTGCTAAATCACTTTTTGGCACTGCTACAGAAGATGATATCAATCTGCTGGCAAAGCACATAAATGCACTAACCAAGGAAGATCGCAAATTATCAAATGTCTTGGTGAAACATTCAGACCATTTTTCTCCTTTTGCCAATAAAATTAACGAAAGAATGAATAACGCTCTTAATGGCATCAAAGAAAACCACAAAACAATTATTCTTGCTTCAAAAAACCTAGAATCAACATTTGATAGTCTAGAGGATACATTTATGACTTTGACTAAATTAATATCACAACAAATTCAAATTTCAGCCTTGATCGAACATCAGTTAACTGATTTTATAATTTGCTTACAGCAGTTAACTGAAAATACCCTTTCACCTTTAATTCTTTCACATAAAAGACTATTGAGTACCATATATAGTATTCAAAAATTATTAGATGGAAGTAGTATATGAGCTTTCTAATTGATGGACATTATCCTACTTTCAAAATCTTATATACTAATCATATTATTATTCTCATGCTAAATTTATTGTTCAAAGAAAATCTAATAAATCTATTTATCTATAAAAATTCCCTATTACAAGATATATAAAATTATATAAAATTGACACTGTTCCTGTACCTATTAATAATGCTTCACAACATACCACCCAATTATTGGACTTAGACAAATATTTAGCTGTCAGTAAGTCAAATAAATATTATGTTAAATTAAATTCAATTCATTACCAATGCTTCTATAAATTACCTTTCAGATCTATTAAAGTTTTTACATGTGAAACTGCTTTATTTTTTTAAGTAAAAGACCAAATTAAATATGTAATTTTCAATTTATCCGAAATATTAAACAACTTACAAAGAATTCTCTTTTAATAGGTAATGTATCTAAGATAGAATTTAACTGTGAAAATAAAGAGAAAGTCATTGAAGGATGTAATTTTGTTAATATTCCATGCCAATGTACTATATTTAATGATGATATCGTTGTACCTCGATCACTAGGATCATGTCAGGCACATGGCCAGGTCAGTAAAATTACAAAACTACATCCAATAAATTTGGCATTAGTGCAACATTTTTTTGCTGAAAAAGATCTTGCCGCTATTGCAGGCAATTTTATTTTCAAATCTCCATTAAATATTTCTAATAGTCCACAATTCAAATTTTATTCTCATAAATTTTCTAAAATAATCGCTGTTGATAAAGTTAAGCATTAAGTTTAAAAACGATCATAGAACAGACGAAACAAGATAAAGTTATTTTTAAAACGCTATCTGAATTATTATATGATGATCAGATCACAACTTCCAATTTTTCAATTTATGACATCCATTTTTTTTTTATTGATTATCATATCTTTGATTTTGTCCGTTTTATCCTTAATCGTCTTCATTTTATTACTGTGTAAATGCCGAACTTTATCAGCAATGATGATGCTCCTTCTAAAAGCAAATGGCAATGTTATGGAGGAATTACCATCTTTAGTTTATAAGCCTCTCACTACTTTGGCTCCAAAAACACAAAATTCCCCGATTCAATTTTCTGATCAACTCCCCATTTTTACATTCATTTTAGCAATTCTAATTTAATTATACTAGTTTCAAAATTCTTTAGGTCAATAAGAGCAGAGACTCAAATACTTCTCGAATTTACAAATGGTTCACAATGTGTTATATTTTCAATTATTAATTTAAGGCATTGTCCCACACATTGGACAATTACCCACCCATCACTCATTAGCAATTTGCGGTTATCTCTTTCATGTTTTCCATCCTTATCTTTGAATTGGCCAAATTTCCAAGTAGTAAGTACCATCACTCATAAACCCTAAATAATTCCTCAGACACTAAAAGTACCATATTTTCATGTATGGAAACTACACCAAATTCTAAAGGGTGACAATTGCTCAGCGTACTTACTGCTTGGCCACAATTCCTACATTTCTATATTGACGCCTGATGCCAATACTGCTTTGTCTAATGGTACTTTATAACCAAACATTAGTGTAGCTTGATTTGATGTAGAACATTGAAACACAACAAGATAATTTGAATATGAATTAACCTATGACAACAAAGTTGAGGTGGGCGTGGCACATTCGGGTTGAATTTGAAACTAATTGTTTACATTTTGGGGAAGGGGCATAACTCGCATAGGATACGTTTGTTCAAAAAGGAACTTTGCACACAATTACCTCATTATTTTGGCCAGTTTGTGTTAATAGGTCAATTGTTTCAGCTTTATAGTTCAAAAAAAGGAACGGGTTTTGTAATTTCCATATTTTCAATTTTCTATTTTGACCTTTATTGACATTTGTTAACCTATATCGTTTGACCTGTATGATGTAGAAGCTTTGAATTTGGAACACAACATAACAATCAGAATATCAATTAACTTATGCCAAAGAATTGAGGTGGGAGTGGCAAATCCGGGTTAAATTACTCATTATTGACATTTTTGGCCAGGGGCAAAACTCACAAATTATACATTTGTTCAAAATGTAACTTTGCATACATTTATTTCATCTGTTGAGCCACGTTGTCTTAGAAGTTCGATTGTTTCAGCTCTATAGTTCAAAAAAAGGAACAGGTTTTGAAAATTCAAAATGTTCAATTTTTGACCTTTTTTGACCCTGACTTTTGTAGGATCAAAGGTCATTCACATTGGCTATTTTTTTTATACTTTTATATTTGCTGTCTTATCTCAACTTCCGGTTTTATAGCCGTATATATTTTAAATTTTGAGGACTTTTATCTCGTAACCTTGACCTTTGTGGACCGTCTCCTTTTTAATGTCAAATGTCATTGACCTTGGCTATCTTCTGATACTTTCATTGGTGAGGTCTGTCTACTTCCGGTATAACAATCTTCCAAAGAATCAAAACTTCTCAACTTTAGACTGTTTTTGCACGTGATGTAATTATCGTAGAAGGTTGATTTTTTCATGGTCTTTTGCAATTTGCTACATTTGCAAAGTCCCACTCTGTGCCACGTGTGGCTCTAGTAATTTCCTTTTTTCTAGGCAAATTCAGTGCATGGATTTTATCAACTATAGTATTCTTTAACCTCCTTCAACAACTTCATTGCCATGTTCGACATCGAATAAATTATGGTGTTATATTTACCAATGAAGGCTAAACAATTAATTTTGCTGTGGAACATTGGCTACACACATTTGAAATTCCCAAGGGTTGGCTCGGGGGCAGTTGTTCACACGACGAAAACAACGAGAGTCGACTCCTGGGCCGCACTGGAGTTGCCGACTCAATCATATTGAATTAAGAACTTTCTCATTTTTAAATCAGACAATGGATTTTATTAAACATTTTATTAAAGCCTTCTCCAAATCCAAGTCAAAGAGATCACGAAGAATGCCATATCTCCAAGTGGTGTCATAAGCCTTCTCCAAATCAAAGAATATGGCTACTAAATGGTGATTTTGGATGAAGGCATCCCTGACAAACGATTCAAATCTAACGAGATGATCAAGAGTGCTCCTTTGGGACCGAAATCCACATTGGAGGTTGGTTAGAAGATTGTTTGACTCAAGTTGCCAAACGAGCCTTCGATTGATCATTCGTTCCATGGTTTTACAAATGCAGCTGGCTAATGCAACAGGGCGGTAATTAGCAGGATTCCTCAGCAGAACATCCATAGAGTTCTGGATGTCGAATGACCCCTTTGGAAGAGTTCAGAATGAATTCTGCGAGCACATTTAACTAACAAGGAGCCGTTACGCAGCTTTTTCGTAGATTTGGGCTCACTTGCAAGACCTGTAAATCTTTTGCGATTGCAAATGGCGATAAGGATGATAAAGACCTTTCAGGGTCACTACTGTCAATGACAAGAAACCGTGGCCATGGTTCGTCTGTTACGAATCAGTAAATTCAGCCTCGGTTAACCGGCGCTTACACTCGTTTGTGTTTTTTTTTTAATTTGTGTTGCTATAACGATTTCTTTAAACGCACATTATATGGTATTCTTTCTCAACAGACGAGACGGATTAAGACGATCGGATGACAAAAGTATCCTGGTCGATTGAGTTATTTTTTAAGTTCCTACGAGAAAGCAACATCTGCGTCATACGGATATTCATTCGTCGAGCTCAGTCCACATCTGCGCCATACGGATATTTATTCGTCGACCTCAGTCCACACGGAAAGACGGCCTATCAGTTGAGAACAAATATTTTTCCCTTTGAAACACTAACGATCTATCAACCAGTATGATTCGACTCTACCGTCATAGTACATTTTTAAAATTTCTAACTGTAAAGAAATCTGACAGTCAAAGAGTGGCACTTTTGAAAACCATGACCATTCCGCAAATGGAAGTTCTATGCGAAATACTATTGAACATTTTAAGAGTATAAAAATGTTGTAATCTTGCTAAAGATTAATAAAAGTGATGTCATGAGGAATGCTGCTAAATTGCCTTAGAACACAATCTTTCATGAAATGACATTAGTGGTCATAACATATAAATCTACCTGACAAGTATTACAGCACTATAGCCATTAATAAGGTAGTGGCTGTATGGGGCCATTTATTGTTCCTATAAGACAAGTATATAGTAGACAAGTGCCCAAAGGGTGTATAGTACATCACAAATGATGGATGTGGCCTTTGTTCTCCTTTAAGATAAAGGGGCAGAGAAAAGCTAACAAGATCTTCCCGGATGTAGACTACAGGAGAGAGAGATACCCTTCTTGGTGAAGGTATCCATCGTCTAGGCAATTTAGTAAGCAGTCCGTTAAGATTTCCCTTTAGTATTGTAGTATTGTTATTAATGAATTGTAGATCTGTATTTTATCATGTTAATTTTAGGGGTTTGAAGTCAGACATAAATTAATAGGGTACTTAAGGGATGTAACCCTTAACTCAGTAGGTGACCTGTCATGTTTAGTTGACGTATAGTCCTATTAGCTATTGTCTTATAAACTAAGTATACACAAATAACATGACCGGTTAACCAAGTGTACATGAATATCCATTTAATGATATTTATGTACGCTTGTGAGCCAGGGTATATATATCCCTGTTATTATTGAGGAAATCATCTTTGGGTTTACCTTTACATCGTAGTGAGTAAGGAGTAAGGATTGCTGGCTTCAACCCCCGACCAAGAATAAAGAAAGTGGAATATCACAAGTACTTTGAGTTATTTGGAAAGAAAAGGAAACAATAGTGGGAATTAGAGATCAGATACCAAATTGTAGAGAGACCAGTCAACAAGTTGGTTGACTGGAGAAACTCTGGGAAAATAGTAACCCCACCAGAACAACCCATCACCAACAGTTCACTACACATCAACTTCATTTCACTGGTGCCGAGAACTAGCCGAACCTGCAAAATCTTTGATTAGAGGTCGTCACATCACAACACAACAAGGAAGTCCGAAAAGTTTAAAGCAGCAAACAATAGAAAGCTAGAAATTGTTTAAGAAGAGGATAGTTAAACCACAGAAGAAGAGGATAGTTAAGTCACAGAAGAAGAGGATAAACAAAGGAAAAAACAAAGCAGAAACAGAAGCAGATACGTGTTAGGAAAATAAGACAATAACAGAGGATATAAAAGGGTGAGTCATTTCTATTAAATATTTGCCAACCACATTTAGTATTAAACAATTAACAGCACTAATAAGAAATAAATTACTGGTTTGTCTCACATTTAATTAGTAGTTTAACAATAGTAGAATATCGCGATACCAATCTAAATTTCAAGTTTCTCAAGTTTATTGAGTTTAATTTTAAGACATCAATCACAAGTTATAAGTCGGTTATCTATATTTCAAAGTAGAATTGACTTAATCTCTCAAAAAAAAAAAAAAAAAAATATTTTTGGTATTCCATTTCCTAAGATGAATTCCGAAATGGCATTTCAAGTTTTAACGGAAAATTTTCAACAACTTCAATTAGAGTTAAGATCTCAAGGGTTGCCTCAGCAAATTAGGAATTTTTTCGGGGGAAGGTGATAGGAGGTTTACTGAGTGGCTTAGGGATGTTGAGAAGGCTGGTTTGCTTGTCAGTGCAGATGATAGTAGGCTAGTTGGTTTGGCATTGCAAACTTGCTCTGGAGTTGCAGGCAATTTTGTATTGAGGAAAATTAAAGAAAATCCTACTATTACATGGAGGGCATTAAAGGAGATTTTGACAAATAGGTTCAGTGATAGCTCTTGTCGCCAATATGCTCTACAGAAATTAAGAAAAACCAAGCAGCTTCTTAAGGAGTCGGTGCAGGCTTTTGGAGACAGAATAATCATGCTCGCTGAGGAAGTTTACTCTCATGAAGAATTTGCTAACACATTTATACAATCTCAATTAGTGGATATTTTTATGGACGGCTTATCGGATGATAAAGTAGCTAGGCGTTTAATACGAAATAAGCCAGACACGATTGAAGAGGCAATTAAAGTTGCTGCATTCGAGCAACAAGTTGGCAAAACTTTTGACATAAGGCGAGGTAGGGAGGAAGTTCCGATGGAAGTTGATGCCATTCAAAGTAAGGATGCCATGAAGGAATTATGCCAGAAAATTGACCAAGTTTTAGCAATTGCACAAACGGAACCACCAAAGAATAATACTAAGGATTATAGGAAAGGATATAATAAATATTCAAGTGGAGCTAATTTTCAAACACATTCAAACTCTCATGTTCCTAAAAGCAGACAACCCTATTCACAGCCTCAGGCAAGGCATTATCAATGGACGCCTGATGGTAGTCCAATTTGTTATAATTGCTCAACACCTGGACATACTCGACTTACTTGTCGTAAGCAAAATTTTCACCGTGTAAACAGGTATTCAAAAAACTAGGTAGCCCCAGGGTAGTGCAAGATATTAAAAGGCCTAGCCTGGGTAACAATGGAAAACCAATCTATCTTGATAAAAAGAGTATCAATAGTTGTGAAAGTAACAAAAGTAGAATAGGAAACACTTTTTGTAAGATTCAATTTTTTAATATGTCTATTTATGCACTTAATGACTCTGGTGCTGAAGGTTCAGCAATAGATTTTGATAGTTTTAAACAGTTACCTAAACAATTTGTATCTAATTATATAACTGATCAAACTATGTTACATAAAATGGTAGGTGTAACAGGAACAGCATTATCAGTCAAAGGTAAATGTAACATAAAGTTAAAAATTGGCAGGTCTTATCGTCGTTTTCAGTTCCATGTGATAGAAAACTTAGGAAAAGAAATGATATTAGGGAATGATTTCTTTCAGGCATATGGAGTACTATTAGACTTCCAAGCACATACTATGCGCGTTCAAAATGAACTTATTCCTTTATATACCAAAGACCATAATGTAGGGTATAAGAAAGTCCATTTATTAACACTTAAAAAAACAGTTCACATTCCACCTGGTTCAGTAAATTCAATTGAATTAAAAATTCCCAATGTTATGAAAAATAAATGTATTTTAATTTCACCTTTAGATAATAGCAATGTATTTTTTGACCAACCTGGTCTCTTGATGTCTAGCAGCATTCACTGTCCTAAAGCGGCAACTGTTAAAGTAGGCTTAGTTAATCACACAGGAACTGCTTTTAAAATACGAAAGAAACAAATTTTAGCTGTAGGTGAAGTCATCTCGGAAGATGACATTGTTATGGAAACCACCAAAGAAATTTGCTCTATTAAGAAAGTACTAAGTCCAGGACGTAAAGATGAACCCCTATTTGACTCTAAATCTTTAGAACATATTGAACCTGGTCAGAGATATAATCTGCTTACAGTATTGAAACAAAATGAGGATTTATTTGCAAAAGATGACTTTTCATTAGGAAAAACCGATGTGGTTAAGGCAAAACTAGACACAGGTACAAATCCACCTGTTAGACAAAAACCATACCGCTTACCAATTCTACAAAAACAAATTGTGGAAGAGCAAGTAAATGATATGCTGCAAGCCGGGGTTATCAGACCAAGTACAAGCCAATATGCATCCCCGATAGTCTTAATTCCAAAGTCCGATAATACATATAGATTTTGTATCGATTATAGAAAATTAAATAATCAGTTAATAAAAAACTCATACCCTTTGCCAAATATGGACGATTTGATCTCATCAATGGGTGATTGCAAATATTTTACATGTCTTGATTTAAAAAGTGGATATTGGCAATTGAAATCGATGAAGAATCAAAACATAAAACGGCATTTACATGCTACAAAGGACTATTCGAATTTAATAGGTTGCCATTTGGTCTGTGTAATTCGCCAGGGATATTTCAAAATACTATGGATAACGTTATGGCAGGTTTGTTAAATAAATTCGTCAAAGTTTTTATAGATGATATTATGATACATTCTAAAACGTTTGAGGAACATTTACAGCATATTCAAGAAGTGTTCAATAGATTAAGAAAAGCAGGTCTAAAATTGAAACCATCCAAATGTAATTTCTTAAAACCAGAAGTGGTGTATCTTGGACATATAATATCAAAAGATGGAATTCGACCTAATCCGGATAAGATCAGTGCCATACAAAATATGCTTCCACCCAAAAATGTCAAACAAATTAGATCTTTTATAGGAATGGCTTCATATTATAGAAAATTTATACAAAATTTCTCAGAAATAGCACAACCATTATTAAGATTAACTAAAAAGAATGCTGTGTTTAAGTGGGATGGTACAGCTCAAGAATCTTTTGAAACTTTAAAAGAGAAACTAATAAGTGCTCCTATTTTGGCATATCCAGATCCAAATAGACCATATAAGTTGTATACGGATGCATCCAAATATGCTGTGGGTGGTGTGTTGACCCAGGAATTTCCCGAAGGAGAAAGGGTCATTCAGTATGTTTCACTGCAATTAAATTCCTCGCAATTAAACTATCCAGTTATTGAAAAAGAAGGGTTAGGCATAATACATTGTCTTAATAAGTTGCGACATTATTTAGTAGGAGCCAAATTCACCATCTATACTGATCATAAACCATTAAAATCTCTCTTTACCGCTGAAAATAAAAACCCAAGAATTCAACGTTGGAGCATTATGCTCGAAGAAATGCAATGTGAAATACAATATACTCCAGGTAATCAAAATGGTCAGGCAGACTTTCTTTCTAGGATTAAAAGTAAACCATTGAATTCAGAAAAAGATACTAACGATCTAATAGTAATAGATACTGATAAAAATCTTCAAGATGAAGTCATAGATCATTTATCCACCTTAGAATCAGAGTTTGATACAGATGATGAACATGATGACAGATCAGTTAGATTAAATCTACAATTTCCACGCCACTTACAAAAACAAGATCCTGAAATAGTCAATTTAAAAACAGCCCTTGAGAACAATAGTCAAGATAAAGCAACTGAGGATTATGTTTTATTATCAGGAGTTGTGTATCATATAGCTAAACCCGTCCAGAATGACAAAACACATCGTCTGCAACTTGTTGTCCCACATTCTTTTACCGATACAATTTTATATGATTTTCATGACTCTCAATTTGGATCGCATACTGGAATAGAACCCGTTACTTTTGGAAAAATATGTATAAGGATGTAGTTAATTATGTACAAAATTGTGTCACATGTAAAACCAGAAAACTTAAAAAGCAACGAGCAGAAATCCAAGACATGCCACAAGCTGAATATCCTTTTGAAATTATTGGGATAGATCACGTGGGACCATTGCCCATTTCAGATAATGGAAATCGATATATTTTATCAATAGTCGACCATTTTAGCTCTTGGGTAGAACTCTTTGCCTTACCTAACAAAACCACAGCATTAGTTGCAAAAGTTCTATTAACAGAAATAATCCCTAGATTTGGTTGCCCCAGGCTGATGATTAGTGATAGAGGTATGGAGTATAACTCGGATGTATTAAGACAGTTAACCAAACAAATGAACATTAATCATAAAAAAACCAGTAGTTACCATCCAGCATCAAATGGGAAAACCGAGAATATTCATGGTTTCCTAAACAATAGTCTGGCAAAACTAATTCGCAGCGATCAAGGCAATTGGGACGAATATCTTCCTGGTATTTGCATGGCATATCGTTCTTCAGTGCATGGCAGTTCAAAATTTTCACCATTTTTTATCAATTATGGTAGAGATATTTGCCTCCCAATGGATACCTTGCTAGGTCCCAAATTGAAATACTTTGGAGAAGAGTATGTACCAACTACATTACAACGGCTACATAAAACATATATGGAAGTCAAAGAAAACATGATAGAAAGTCGCAAACGAAATAGAGATCTAGTAAATAATAAAATTGTTAAAAATCATTATGAAGTGGGTGATAGTGTATATTACTATGATCCGACAACTAAAAATTGGCAACTTCATCCAAGTTAACGAATCATTGGAAACCATACTTTAGAATCATAGAACAATTTTCCCCTGTTAACTTTAAAATCAAGCATCAATTGACTGGAAAAACCAAAAATGTTCATAGTGATAATTTACGGTTGGCAGATCCCAACATTTCTTGGGATGAGTATCGGGAAAGACATGACCACATTTTAAACAAGGTTAAAGATGCCAAGGACGCGGCAGAAGAGTATCGCAGACAGCCCTTTAGATCTACTAAAGCCGTTCATAAAGGTGTCACTAAAAGAGTTAGTCACTTGGAAGGTTCGGGTGATGATATCAGTTCAGATAGTTTTGATTCAGAGGATGATATCCCTTTGGCTATGTTGCCACCTACTAACAATGTTTTAGAGTACAATTGGATTGGATTGGATAATACTTCTGATGAGGAGTATATGTCGTGTGAAGAGTAAAAGATTGAGTTAGATGCATAGTTGTAAGGTGATGACAATGGCAGTTATCTTCCTAGTGTTAACTTTTGTATATCATTATTACGATTTATATCACAGAGTAAGCGAGTTTGTTAATATGTTATGTTCTTTTGATAGAATATTGTACCAATTGGATCTTGTAAGTGAGAATCTTGCACAGTTGAATAGTCACTGTTGTAAATTGGTTATTGGATAGATTGAATACATTGATTATATAGTTTATATTTTAGGATCTTAGTTCTAGAGGTCATGGTGTAATTTATTATGTATATTAATTTATTTTCTTTTAAGTTTTTTAATTCTTGGTAATTTTCGTTCCTTGTGTCTACTTTCAGGCCATGGGTTTGATTGGTTTTGGTGTGCTTTAAAGTTGGTTTCTCCTCCTAGTCCAACCTAAGAATCACAATGTCCAATTTGTACTGCAGAATCGATTTTATGCCTCATAAGTACTTGGTTGCTGAATTTTAATTTAGACTTGGAACCATTTTCAATTCAAGTTCAGGAATTGGAAAAATCAATTGGCTTATTTAGAAATTCGTTAAAAGGTTTTAATACAAATGATGTTAAGTCAATTTCTACGATATCTAAGTCTGGTAAAAACTATTCCTCATGGCCAACATTTTTAACCCTAAATCAAAATTTGCATAAGGTATTAAACACAGAATATGATCTTCTTGACCATCAATTTAAAAA
Organism: Lottia gigantea; assembly: GCF_000327385.1. Lineage (NCBI taxonomy): Eukaryota > Metazoa > Mollusca > Gastropoda > Lottiidae > Lottia > Lottia gigantea. Next base: position 238,473 of record NW_008708332.1, read on the forward strand.
ACTTAAAAATACATATGGTAATTTAATTTTTCAAGTCACCTTGTCTTCCAAAGAACGGTCAAAAAGAAGTTTATTACTGTTAGGTGGTCTGATGTCTTTTCTGTTTGGAACAGTAAGCGAAGAGACGGTAGATAAACTAAAACAAAAAGTGGATTTCCTCAAGAAATCTCAAGAAAGAATTATACATGTTGTCGAAGAAGGCTTCACCGTTTTAAACGCAACTAATAAAAATGTGGCCATAAATAGAAATTCAATTAAGCTACTTGTAAATTCAACTAATGCCTTATCCACATGGATGACAAAAATGTACAATAATTTGCAAAATGGTATTGAGCCTCAAATTCAATTTTTACAAGTAGCCCAGAAGTTATCGGGTGTATTTAATATTATTCATTCAACCTTTTATAATCTTCAAAATTCCATTTCATTTTTGCATAATCAAATTATTGAAGCAATTCAAGGTCATTTGACATCGGATTTGATTTCTGATGATCAATTGATGAGCGCATTACAGGAAGTACAACAACAACTTCCAGCCACATTGGAATTGCCATTGCCATTATTTAAGCATGAGCTTCGCAAGTATTACGAAATTTTAAGAGTTACACTTATTCCAGATAGAAATTCATTTCATATTTTAGTTGTTATTCCATTAATTAAGAAATCGTCTATTTTTGAATTATATAAAATTGTTCATGTCCCTTCTTTGTTAAATACTTCTATGGTATTAGATTATGAAATATCACATTCATTTTTAGCAATTTCCCCAGATAGAAATGTTTATATGTTATTATCCGATCATGAAGGTCAGTTATGTCATAAATCAGATTTTTCATTTTGTTCTATTAATAAGCCTATTTTGTCATGTAATTTTGCACCACCATGTGTATCTTCTTTGTTCTTACGAAATTCCAAATTAGTCTCTGAGACATGTAAAATCAAAATTTCTAAAGTTCCAAAATTCCCAATTGTGGAATCTCTTACAAAGAGACATTGGCTTTTATTTAGTCCTATACAGACTACTTTAGATCTTGTGTGTTTGGATCCGTCTAAAAATATGCTTCATAATATTGATATTAATGTGGGAGTCACTATTTTAAATCTACCAAGTGGTTGTTCGGGCCACAATGCTGCATTTAGCATACCATATTATTTACAAGAAGAAAGGAAATATACTATAAGACAAACCAGTAAGAAGATGATTGATATCTCACAATTTTTGTTTAATTTAACAAAACAAAAATCTTTAAGCTTACCAAATTCGATTCCAACATTCAATTTAATTTCGGATATTCCGAACATGCCAAATAAAACTAAAATGTCAAAATTAATAAAAGAGATTCAGGACATAAAATTTCAAAACCCAATGTTATCAAACCCTTTTACTTCTAAAACCCATTGGGTATACTATATTTTAATTACATTGGTAGCTGTAATTGTGTTAATTGTTCCTCCTATATTAGGTTTTAAAAAATTTTATAAACAAAGGAAAAGGTTGGCAAATATAAGTTATAGAAATGACACAGTAACAATTTCAGCCCCACCCATTCCAAAACGAAGAGAAAAACCACACAGAGACGATATAGATGATGATGATGACGCACCACCAACTGCAGTGGACCCATTATTTATGCGGGCAGTGGAAATAATTTCCTGAGTATTGAGTGACATTATGGTGACTTTGTGAAAAGGAACAATTTCTTTATATATATCCATAATATATATATATATATATCAAAAAAAAAAAAAAAAAAAAAAATCTATATCTATCTATCTTTGTAAAAAGCATATATATCTATCTATTTTTGGTTTTTTTTTTTTTTCGTTGGGGAGGGAACATATTTGTAGTATTGTTATTAATGAATTGTAGATCTGTATTTTATCATGTTAATTTTAGGGGTTTGAAGTCAGACATAAATTAATAGGGTACTTAAGGGATGTAACCCTTAACTCAGTAGGTGACCTGTCATGTTTAGTTGACGTATAGTCCTATTAGCTATTGTCTTATAAACTAAGTATACACAAATAACATGACCGGTTAACCAAGTGTACATGAATATCCATTTAATGATATTTATGTACGCTTGTGAGCCAGGGTATATATATCCCTGTTATTATTGAGGAAATCATCTTTGGGTTTACCTTTACATCGTAGTGAGTAAGGAGTAAGGATTGCTGGCTTCAACCCCCGACCAAGAATAAAGAAAGTGGAATATCACAAGTACTTTGAGTTATTTGGAAAGAAAAGGAAACAATAGTGGGAATTAGAGATCAGATACCAAATTGTAGAGAGACCAGTCAACAAGTTGGTTGACTGGAGAAACTCTGGGAAAATAGTAACCCCACTAGAACAACCCATCACCAACAGTTCACTACACATCAACTTCATTTCAGCCTGACTGCACCTATGCTGCAGGTACAAGGTATGGATTCTGGAAACTGAGATCCGCCCGTATTCAGATTTTTGTTAGTAGGTTAATGTGTTATTGCCTACGGCGCTTTGGATCATGAAATTGGTATAGAAATTAATAGCCCATGAATTAGGACTCGTGGCCGTTATATAATGGTCATTCATATTCAAAAAGGTACAATTTAATGGCTAATTTTTTTAAGTACCAACATTAAAAGATTAACAGATTATCATTCCTGTCGATATGACGTATACAGTCGAGAGTATAAATATGAGAAGACTACTCTCTGTCTTCAGTACTTAACAGGAAACTTTATTACTCATAAAGTCTTATCTTTGGCTACCTTTAAGACTAGTAGGCATTCGAAATTATTCTCGACTAGAAATACACTTTAAATTATTCTCTTAACGCTATTTTCTTGATGTTATTCTATTGAATGTCAACTTTAAGAACACAACGTGAAGTCTGATATTTATATAAAGATATTTGAAAACTGTTATTCAACTTATTTACGGACGGGGACCACCAGCATTGGTTCGCAAAAAGGGGATATCGACAACACTTTGTCATACCATTTCATTCGTTAACAATACTAACCAAACTATAAGGTTAAACAAGGGTTGTTTAGTAGGAAAGGTGGAGCCTGTGGAACATGATGAGGTACATGATTTAACTCCACCCACTAAAAATATCTCATAACCTATGGCGAATTAAACGATGTAACCTGAGAAACCTACTCACCAAATGGTAGAATCGACAACCGCAAACCCAAGCACCTTAAGAAACTTTAATGGTGGATATAACTTTTTATGGTGGATGTAGTAGCTTGTAGTAGTGCATATAAACAATATAGACTTACAATCATGCCTTGTGTCATTTCTGATTATATTGAAGAATTGTTTTTTATAATGTGTATTTTTCAACTTGTATTATTAATAATTATGGTGTTAAGAATCGACAGGTGTGAGGATAGATTTAACTGTTTTCTTTTGGTACCCCAATTTCATGACCCTCTGCAAAGGGAGGAATGTAACAAAACTGAGATCCGCCCGTATTCAGATTTTTGTTAGTAGGTTAATGTGTTATTGCCTACGGCGTTTTGGATCATGAAATTGGTATAGAAATTAATAGCCCATGAATTAGGACTCGTGGTAGGACTCGTGGCCGTTATATAATGGTCATTCATATTCAAAAAGGTACAATTTAATGGCTAATTTTTTTTAAGTACCAACATTAAAAGATTAACAGATTATCATTCCTGTCGATATGACGTATACAGTCGAGAGTATAAATATGAGAAGACTACTCTCTGTCTTCAGTACTTAACAGGAAACGTTATTACTCATAAATTCTTATCTTTGGCTACCTTTAAGACTAGTAGGCATTCGAAATTATTCTCGACTAGAAATACACTTTAAATTATTCTCTTGATGCTATTCTCTTGATGTTATTCTATTGAATGTCAACTTTAAGAACACAACGTGAAGTCTGATATTTATATAAAGATATTTGAAAACTGTTATTCAACTTATTTACGGACGGGGACCACCAGCATTGGATCGCAAAAAGGGGATATCGACAACACTTTGTCATACCATTTCATTTGTTAACAATACTAACCAAACTATAAGGTTAAACAAGGGTTGTTTAGTAGGAAAGGTGGAGCCTGTGGAACATGATGAGGTACATGATTTAACTCCACCCACTAAAAATATCTCAGAGGTTTCTATTGGCAATAATAATGTGTCAAAAGTGTATACTAACAATGACGACTGTTTTAAAGATATAGATGTCCCAGACATACATAGGTCAAAGGTTATAGATATATTGACTTATTATAGAGACATATTTGCTACAAATGATATGGAATTAGGACAAACGGACACTGTTAAGATGAAAATTGACATAGGTGATCACTCACCTATAAAACTACGACCTTACCTAACACCACTAAACAAAAGGCAGATTGTTGACAAAGCTATTGATGACATGCTAGGTGCAGATATAATTGCACCTTCTACGAGTCCCTTTAGTTTTCCAATCGAAGTTGTGGATAAAAAAGATGGTTCCAAGAGATTTTGTGTAGACTATCGTGCCCTCAATAAAATCACCAAAATCAACTCATATCCACTTCCTTTGATTGATGATTTATTGGCACAATTGAATGCAATTTCCTACTATAGCCTAATTGATCTCCGTGCAGGTTACTGGCAGGTGCAGATGCATGCAGATGACAAGGAGAAAACTGCATTTGTATGTCACAGAGTGTTTCATTTCAATGTGATGCCGTTCGGTTTAGTAAATGCACCAGGTGTTTTTATGCAATTGGTTGGTCAAGTCTTACAAGGTTTAAGCGAATTTGCTGTAGCATATCTTGATGACATTTTGATATTTTCTAGAACAAAAGAAGAACATCTAAAACATTTGCAACAAGTATTTGATAGGTTAAGACAACACAATTTAAAGTTAAAAGCCAGTAAATGTTCTTTTATGACAAGGGAAACTAAGTACTTAGGTTTCACCATATCACCACAGGGTGTATCAGCTGATCCGGATAAGGTTAGAGCATTAAAGGCGATGACTCCGCCTACAACTGTCACTGAAACTCGTTCATTCATTGGTGGAATGAGTTACTATAGAAGACTCATACCTAATTTTAGTAAAATTGCTGAGCCTCTTATTAATTTGACGAAGAAATTTGCAAGGTTTAATTGGACACAGGAGTGTCAACGAGCGTTTGATTTCTTAAAAGAAAGTCTAACGACAATACCATTTTTAGGCTACCCAAATTCTAATTTACCATATGTACTTTACACTGATGCAAGCGATACTTGCATTGGTGCATGTTTAGCACAAGTTATTGAAGGTGTCGAAACACCTATTTACTTTTTGAGTCATAGATTGAATTCTACACAAGTCAAATATTCGACAGTACTAAAAGAATGTTTTGCAATTCATTACAGTTTGCAAAAACTCGACTATTATTTGCATAATGCAGAATTCATAATTAGGACAGACCATCAATCATTAAAATATTTATTAGAGTCACCCATTCAGAATAAGCAAATTCAATTATGGGCATTAGGAATTTCAGGCTATAATTTTAAGATAGAATATATACCGGGTAAGAAAAATTCAATGGCTGATCTTTTATCGCGAGTTCCAAAAGCAACATTTGACGATTTAAATGAAGATGATGACGAAATTGAGCCCCGTATAAATAATAACTCACTTGAGATAAACGCTATAAATTCAAATCAGATTGAGACTAGTAAATATGCTGACTGTGAACTTAATAACCATGACGATACATCTGACAATGAGGACTTTCAGTTAGATTTAGATATGATAGCCGAACAAATGAAGGATGATCAATTACAAAAGCTCAAAACTGATTTACAAAGGGGGACAGTGAAATCCACAATAAATAATAGATATTTACTGGTAGACGATATTGTATATTATATTTCCGATCCGGATGGTGAACCTAATTTACGACTTTATATTCCGACACACTTGACAGAAAAGGTCATCAAACAATATCATGACGATAATGGTCATAGTGGCGTAGATAGATGTTACGCACTAGTAAAGACAAAATATTACTGGCCAGGTCTTTATAAACAACTCTATAAATATATAGGACAATGTATTTTATGTCAAGCAGGGTCAACTGTTAAGAACAAACCCGATTTAGTTGAGACAGGAATACCTCCTTATCCTATGGCAAAGGTATCTTTTGATTTATCTGGTCCATATCCGACAAGTTTGTCTGGAAACAAATATATTGCCAGTTTTGTCTGCATATACTCTGGCTGGATAGAGGCATTCCCGATTCCTGATAAATCTGCACAAAATGTTGCTCATTTGTTAATTGATGAATTCTTTCCCAGATTTGGTTGTCCTTTAGCTATGGTTACTGATAACGGTACCGAGAATGAGAATAGGGTTATGAAAGAAACTTTCCAAAGTTTAAACATTAAACATATTCTTACTTCTTATTATAGACCACAAAGTAACAGTGCTGTCGAGCCAAGTCATCGAACGTTACATGATATTCTGTCTAAACGTCTAACAACGGATGTTACCACTTGGGATGTACACCTCAACCAAAGTCTTGCTGCTTTACGATTCAATGTCAACACTAGCACTAAACAATCTCCATTTACCATGTTGTATTCTAGAGATCCGGTGTTACCGCTTGATAATATTCTTAAGCCGAGACGTAAGTTCATGGGTGAAGGTGATTTCCATCAGGTGGCATTGGAGAATCAATACCGGTCATTCTTCCAAGTACATAAATACATGAAAAAAGCTAAGCAACGACAAGCCAAATACGCTAACAAGAATACTAAAAATATTGATTTTAAGACAGGTGACCCAGTATACTATAAGAATTTCTTACGTAAAAATAAACTAGAAGACAGATGGTCACCATACCATCGAATAGTTGAACAAACCTCACCAGTCTCATTCAAAATTAGGAATCAACTCACTAACAGAGTGATAAAGGCTCATGCTGAGCACTTAAGATTAGCTAATATTGATGAATGGGACATACCTAAAGACACAAATAAATTAAGAAAAGCCCAATATGTTGAACCTCCTTCAGAATCTAGTTCAGAAGGTTCCGATTCTGAGTATTCAGAAGATGACGAATTGCCTCTTAGTGAACTAATTAAGAAATACCGTAGGGTACGAGAAAACTCGTCGAGTGAAGATGACATACCACTCATGGAAATGGCGCAACGAATTAGAGTAGAAAATGACAGCGCCAATGATGCCTCATCAAATGATATGGTGGTTGCCTAGATGACTAAGTGTTGATTGGGTTTGATGGGAAAGGGCCCTTCTCAGATTACCGTTACAATCAACTACTTTTAATCGAACGCATTATACCACTTAAAAATATTCCTGATATTTTTCATTAAGAACACATAAACGAGACTATCGTGTGTTGCAAATGAACAGATCAATGATGTCCTTCTACGCGTTATTTCGCCGGTCATTATTTTGATCCATATAAGTCATAGATTTCATAGATTTTGTTTTTGTTTTGTTCTAAATAGGATTTTGTTTACAAATTTAGAATAGATTTGGATTAATTGCATTATGGTTTACGGTGTATAGATATATATATAATTATGATATTGGTCCACTATTTTTCAGATGATGTCGTGTCACATACTGGTTTTATTGGTTTTGATGGGTGGGTTTGCTGAGTCGCACAAGATAACACAGAATGTGTTATTCAGAC
>NW_008708332.1:247093-303664 GCF_000327385.1 Lottia gigantea
TTGAAAAATTAACATAAGCATTTAATCAATCAATGACTGATCTTTGGCAACCTTTTGTAGATAAATTTCAAAATTATGAATTAACAAAATTGCCACCTAAATTAGAATACATTGAGAATTTTCCTTTGGACGAATTAGCATATGAAATGAAAAATTTACAACGAATTAAAAATGAAAAATCAAAAACATGGTCTCTCTGGAATTAGTTCTTATTGGTCTCGGAATTTTAATTACTCTATTAATAATATATGTTTTGGCTCTAAAATATTGTAAGTCTGGAGGACTGCGGCGACGGTTTCAATCCTTCCTACTGTAACAAAACTGAGATCCGCCCGTATTCAGATTTTTGTTAGTAGGTTAATGTGTTATTGCCTACGGCGCTTTGGATCATGAAATTGGTATAGAAATTAATAGCCCATGAATTAGGACTCGTGGCCGTTATATAATGGTCATTCATATTCAAAAAGGTACAATCTAATGGCTAATTTTTTTAAGTACCAACATTAAAAGATTAACAGATTATCATTCCTGTCGATATGACGTATACAGTCGAGAGTATAAATATGAGAAGACTACTCTCTGTCTTCAGTACTTAACAGGAAACGTTATTACTCATAAAGTCTTATCTTTGGCTACCTTTAAGACTAGTAGGCATTCGAAATTATTCTCGACTAGAAATACACTTTAAATTATTCTCTTGATGCTATTCTCTTGATGTTATTCTATTGAATGTCAACTTTAAGAACACAACGTGAAGTCTGATATTTATATAAAGATATTTGAAAACTGTTATTCAACTTATTTACGGACGGGGACCACCAGCATTGGATCGCAAAAAGGGGATATCGACAACACTTTGTCATACTACGAAGTAGAGAAACTCATAAATGGGACAAGAGGGAGTCAGCTGATTTAGAGATGACTCCAAGAAATATTGCTACCGTTACTCCACAACCAGCTGTTGCCACAGCACCTCTTTTACATAATGACCAGCAAGAGGAACAACAACCACCTTTGTTGTATCCTCAGATACCAGAGCCAACAAGTTATCTGGGTAGTGGACGAGGAAGAATGATGGCTGAGGTGCTACGATTGGCACGAAATCGACGTTCTCTACAAGATAGAGAACAAGATACCACTAATTAAAATTAATTTGAATCTGATATACATTCTTTTACAACTACATTCTTTTACAACTATTTGTAGGAGACTTCACAGATATATCGAACAGTTTAAACGTCAATGGTGAATTGGTGGACATATAATTTTTATGCCAATGGTAGATTAGTATATTGGTGGACATATAATTTTTATGCCAATGGTAGATTGGTAATTGGTGGACATATAATTTTTATGCCAATGGTAGATTGGTAATTGGTGGACATATAATTTTTATGCCAATGGTAGATTGATAATTGGTGGACATATAATTTTTATGCCAATGGTAGATTAGTATATTGGTGGACATATAATTTTTATGCCAATGGTAGATTGATAATTGGTGGACATATAATTTTTATGCCAATGGTAGATTAGAAAATTGGTGGATATCTAATATGTGTAGTGACAATTTTTTCATAGAAGAACTTATGTTTATGTTTTATGTTTTTAATTTTTTGATTATATTGATTTTGTGTTGGAGGATTGATAGGTGTGAAGACCGTTTAGATTTTGTGGATTAATAATAGAAAATTATTAATACTTTATAGATTTCAATTTGGCACTATTTTTATGACCAAATGGCATTGGGAGGAATGTAACAAAATACACTTCTACAGGATCAGTCCATGGTCCGCCATGGGCTATTAACCTGGTATTTTGTTATTGTCCTTTATTGTTTTAGTATGGTCATAAAAATGATCGAAATATATAATACATCATAATTATATTGATGGACATTGAAAAGATAATAGGTTTAATTTTTAAGTATCTCCTTAAATTATTTCGGGGGATGTCACACCTATCAATATGAGGTATGCAGCAAATGATATAAATATACCTTAACAAATTAGAAGGATTAGTATTCACTTGGAAACTGTGGAACTCAGCCAGAACTAGACATTCGATACTCTCCTAGTTCTTAAAAGATCTTGATATAATTCATTTGCTACTACCTCTACCTCGACTGTTTTGATGCTGATACCTATACTGTAAAAATACACAACGTGAAGAACTTTATTAATATATTTAAAAACCACTAGACGTTTTGATTTAACAACACGGAGAAAAAGGCCTGTACGTAACAAGAGCTTTGTTACAGTATTTCTTTTAAATGACAGTAGTCATAAAAGATTGGATAATGTGTCAATCTAGTTGACCAGACTAGTCATTATTTAGACAACGGATGAGGATTAAGGATTATCAATTTATTGTAACAAAGTCTACAGTAAAGTGCATTTAGCAGTGTATTTTATGTATTCTCTTTATTTTATTATATTCAATGTATGTAATTATTTTATGTACCTTATCGAGGCCTTGGCTTTAACCTACAACCTTCTCACCCTGACATCGGTCAGTTTCGGGGTTATCCAGCTATGATATCACATGTATACCTGACTCATAGTCGGCCAATGGACATTAGTAATTTCGATAACTCATTTGTTTCCGAATCTTCTGGGATTAACCCTTGACCAAATTACTGATTACAAAATTATATAAGTACAAGAAACGACACTTTTAGAGGATCGGGAATTTTGGTTTGGTAACAGAACTACACTTCAAGAACGTTTGAAGGGAGCAAGAAGTTCTGTAGGCTTGGGGTTAGAGTTAAGGCATTTCGAAAGGCAGAAATAAAACTTCATAGAAATCAGCAATTAGTTCCTAGCTTTGCTACAACTAAATTTTGGGGGCTTGTCCGGGATATCTATTAGTTGTCTCTGATTTCTACTGAGGATTTCCAGTCAACGAAAAGGGTAAGTTTTTCTTAATTGATTTAGTGCCGTATTCGATCTGAGACCATTACGTAGTAATTTTTCCGGTAGAAATTGCCAGCGTCGTTAATTCATTTTGTATTATTTTACTGAGTTTGGCAATCATGGATAAGCAGGAAATTCAGGATCAAATAAACGACTTAAGAGCACCTTGGGCTGCTCAAACAACAGTTTCACGATGAGATGCAAAAGCCTTACGAGGACTCCGTAAGAACAATGCAGGCGGCGAACACCTTCGCGCCTCAGGCACTGGCTTCAAATTTTAAAGACCTCAAATTAGAGTTAAGGGATTGCAGGGTCAGGTTAAGGAGATTAGGGAATGTCGTCATGATGTTACTTCCGAAGTAAATGTTGACAAAAATCAACATCATTTAGCAAGTTGCTTGAATAATCCTAATGTAAAAGACGCCGATTTCAATAAAGACATGTATGGAGATGCCACGTGTAACACAATCGAGATCCACTCAATCAGAAACGAAAAATCAAGGATGTTGAAGAGGACATGTAAAAAATAGTTGATTACATCCAGGGCGCATCAAAACTAATGTATATTTCAGAGGTGTAACCAAGAAGGGATGCTGATGTTACTGAGATGTAGAGATGTATCGGACTATTGCACGAAAAAACAATATTTCATTAATTACCGTCCATTCTACTTTCAATAAAAAAAAGGCTCATCTATGTTACTGTGTGTTGTGTGTCAGCAACTGGCCAGTCGCTTCAACCGGCAATGATGAGTTAAGTTCAAGGATTATATGACAGGGGCCCTTAATGGAACATTGGGTTTGACAGCGTCATCAGAAGGTTGGGTGGAGAATTATTATCTAAGGTCCTTCAACACTTCATAAACAATATGTATTGTAATAAGGATAATTCGGCAATGCTATTAATGGACAGCCATATAAGTATCGATGTAATTGACATGGCCAGAGAAAATGGGTTGGTAATTGTCACATTACCTCCACATTGTTCTAACAAATTGCAGCCTCCTGTAGACTTCAGTGATTATGGATCCTACAACGTTATAATAACCGTGCTGTAGAGAGAAAGAGAATTACAATTTATGACCTACCCAACTGTTTTTCCAGGGAATTGTATCAAACTTGTTCTTCTTCAAACATAGCAGAAGGGTTTCGAAAAAGAGGTATATTTCCTTTGAATTTAGAGGTTTCTGAATGTTTACCTTCCACTGTTATCAAGACGCCACGATTAAATCTTAATGTCTCAACTCCAGCAGATCGGCCCTAATCAATACCATCAACATTTAAGGAGATATGTTCATTCCCTATAACCAATGATAACTCCCAAACCAAGGGCGATAGGAGAGCTCGGTAAGCTGGAGAAGAAAATTATGTAAACTTGCCAAACTCTGTGACAAATATCCGAGGTTTCAAAATCTAACAATTTCAAAATTATTGACACAGATTTGGATGAAAATGTTTTATGGCACCTTGTGCTTATTGCTTGTTGTTTTTCCGCGGCCAAATATGTTGAATGCTACGAAGTATGTCTTATTGGTTGATAAAAAGGTTATATTTGATAATATGTCATCATTGTGGAAGGGAATTATTTTGCAGTTTGCTGTTTTCTATATCTTTGATATATGTTTTCCAAAGAAAGCATCCAAATATCAACAACATCTAATGAGATATTTTCATTCCCTGTAATCACTGATAACTCCCAAACCAAACGCGATACCAGAGCACTGTCGAGAGTAAGAAACTTCCCTTTGATCGACGTGTTTGTATTTCTTTTAAGGTGATAAGCAAATGAAACGATGGCATTTTCAAATAAATCGGAAAGGAGAGTTTAACAACGTCGATTCCAAAATCCAAATTACAGAGGAGACAAAAAGATCGTAAGAAAGATAGAAGAAGAAGAAGTCTTCAACGAATTGGAAAGGAGATCAAAGCCTGATCAGAAACACCATCAACAGAAACATCTCTACAAGTAGACATTAAGAACTAATATAAAAGAACCAATACAGCAGTTAAAATAATCAATTCAGACCATTACTATGGTTATTTTTTAGGAAGGAACCTCCAGGTTAGTATGAAGATAAGTTTGTTTAAGATTAGGGAAAAATGATAACGGGTCATGAGTTTATTTTATTAGATGTATTTTACGAGATTAGGGAATGTCGACATGATGTTACTTCCGAAGTAAATGTTGACATAAATCAACATCGTTTAGTAAGTTGCTTGAATAATCCTAATATAAAAGACGCCGATTTCAATAAAGACATGTATGGAGATGCCACGTGTAACACAATCGAGATCCACCCGTACTCAGATCTTGTTTTGATGTCCATATATTAATATGGAAGTTAACATATTCTACAAAAATGATAAAAATTGTCTAAAAAGAATACATTTTACCCAAGAGAATTTAAGTCAGATACTTTCACCCACAAACAACAATTTTGCAATATAATTAAATCAACTTCCAAAAATGTTAATTAAAGTATAACGTTTTCAGCATCTTCAGTACTATGACAGTAACACAATTAGTTACAAAATACCGGACATACAATACTGACACCAAACGAGTTAAAAAAAAAAAATTGTTGTGTTGAGTAAGTGTACATTGCATTTCTACAAGATTAAGGTTTATATCACCAAACAGAGGTTTCAAAAAGAAACAATAGACGTTAACTAAGCGTAGGATAGCTTTTAAAATTAATTTTAAATCGAAACTTAAGAGTCGAAAATAAAAAATCTGTTGAGACTTCGTCGATTATAACAACGAGAAGTGTATCTTAACAAGCTACATTGCACTTCGGCATAGTTAGCGATAATGAACAGACACTGGCAAAGTTGCCACGTCAACACAAGGTAAGAGTTCATACGTCACAGTAACCATAGGCAACGTAGATAATAACCCTGTGTAACAAGCTACCCCACACGATATTGCCAGGGGGCAATAACAGAAATTGTGGTTAACCGACATACAGCCAAAACGTATAAAAGAAAATCCCAACATTTTGTAGGCCTGAATTCATAATTTCAAAACCTGCTCTTAAAATCTGTCAAATGAAATATAACGCATTTAGGTGCATCAGCACCAAACAGGGCTACATAGCACCTTAACTTAATATCATTTAATTAGCAAAAAAAACAGCAATAGACTGTCCAAAGCTCAAATGCAGTAACTGATTCAACCAACTTTGAGATAAAGGCTGTGTTTACGCAGTCTGGTTTTACATATACTTCTGGTACTTTACTAGCCCTATTGCATTAGTGTAAATGCGACGATATGTTCCCCGAATTCGGTTGAGTAATTTGCCGTTGATCCTACAGCATCATGTTGTTAAATACAACTGTGTCCACTACTTGCAGGTTTAATTAGTGTTCACACCACAATATTTAAACGGAAACGGGGTTAAATTTAAGTTGTAATAACCCGTTTTAGTTCTAATTCTAATATTTTCATACATTCCCTAGCGAAGTTCTGTGCTAATTGGCCATATGGAATACAACAGGAGGCTTTATTATGAAGTTAACACTGGAAATGAATTTTACACCACAGTTATCTCCCTTAATAACACATTGAAAATTAGTTGACCTACATAACTTTAATAGCAATTTTCTACCACAAGGATTCTCAGACGAAGGTTTGGCTGTGATAAAATTCTGACTATTGGGTTTTACTGTGTTATAGTACTCAAATATCATGCAAGTAATACTTAGAATTCCCTAAAAATTGATTGCAACTTGATTTTTAGAATGAGTTACCTCCCTTAACCCTATCCTATCTTCACATTTCACACGTACCATCGAGACTAACATTGTTATTTAGTCAAGCATAGTCAAGTCACATGATTATGAACATGTCAATTTACGAATTGAACATCGAAAAGATGTCATGTCGAAAATAAAAAAATGAAAGTAACTTTCAAATGAGGTGAAACGTAATATAATATATTCAATTTGGAACCTGGCAAGGCGAACATACATACGAAGCTTATGCTACTGAGATATAACCGGTTGTAAAATTAACAACAATAACGACACTTTGTGCTTTAGTAAATTTTCGTTCGTTAATTCTCATTATAATAATGGGTTGTATTATCGTAGGCTGTTGACGCTTAATGATCCAATAGAATTCACCGTTTTTACTTGTAGTAAATTAGTTGGTTCCATATGAACATATCCTGCTTGGTATCGTTTGGAGTATTCGGAGGCTTCTACACACAAGAACAAGGTTTGCACGTTATTTTCTGTATACTATGAAATGCCAGTGACCGAATGCAATCGGCATAGCCCTGAACATTCTCTACTGCCTAACTTTTTGCAAACAATATTTGGAGTACAGAACATTGGCAAACCGTTCCCTTCAAAACTTTGCGCAAATCCTCCCAAACCATATTCGGATTGGATTTTACATACCGCGTTACAAATTCACCAGCAACACCAGAGGTACTCTGGAGTACCAATGACCTCATGCGCGAATCATCGGCGTCTACAAACATCTGCGCTTTTTCCAGCTCTTTAAGCCAATCCTTACACGACTTAACGGAATCCCCTGTTGTGCATGCACGCGAAGTAATGGTTCGTCATCAGGTTCACTGATAACATAAAATAGATTATCCACTTTTTTCGACAGGGTTTTATTTATTTTTAGACCTCCTTTAAGGGATACTAATTCATCGTCTTTTTCCTGTTCTTCAACTTTCTTCAAAAGTGTTATTACTGATTTCTGGCTCAATGCCATCTGATGAGTTATTGTAAATATTACCGGGTGTCAACCACTGTATTAGTTTTACCGGGTATATATTCAATAGTAGAAATATTTCCCGCAATACCAAGGGCCCATAATTAATGGTTCTAGTAAATATTGAAGTGGCCGGTGATCAGTTTTGACAACAATTTGGGCTTTGTGCAAATAATAGTCTAATTTTTGTAAGCTATAGTAAATTGCGTTTGCTTCTTTTTCACAAGTAGCCCACTTACATTGTGTCCGACTCAGTCTATGACTCAAAAAATAGATAGGAATTTCTATATTAACGATCACTTGGGCCAAGCATGCACCAATGCATGTGTCACTTGCGTCAGTATATAGCACTTACGGTCTTTTAGGGTCGGGATAGCCGTCAGACGTTCTTCTAAATATTCAAATGCTTCTTGACATTTGTCCGACCATTTAAATTTAGCGTACTGTTTGGTCAAGTCTATTAATGGTTCAGCAATTTTTGACCTATTGGTAACCACACGTCTATAGTAACTCATTGCACCAAATATTAAGATATGGTCAAGATAAGCAACTGCAAAGTCATCGAGGCCGTCTAATACGATACTCATAAGTTCTTGAAACACTCCTGGAGAATTACTTTTTCGAAAGGCATGACATTAAAATAAAAAAAGACCTCTGTGACATGCACATGCTGTTATTCATTTGTCGTGTACCTTTTCCCCCTGCCAGAATCCAGATCGCAAGACAAGCGTGGAGAATAATATACATGAATTAAGGAGTGCTAGACGGTCATCTATTAACGGCAGCGGAAATGAGTTGATTTCTATTTCTTTCTTTAATGCTCTATAATCTACGCAAAAGCGTTTTGAGCCATCTTTTTTTTATCTTTCAACAGGAAAAGAAGAACGGAGATTGGATGTGCTGATGATTCCCGCTGTTAAAATATCATCGACTGCATTTCCTACTAATTCTCTTTTATTGAGTGGGGTACGGTATGGTCTTAATTTTATCGGTTAAGCGGTTTTTTTTTTCACTAGAAAGTCGCGTCCTAGAATCAAGTTTCGATTCATGGTCGAAACTACATAAAATTTATGACTTACTTTTTTACCCTCACTTCCATCAATTGCCAAATTTTCTCCGTTTACGGACTGTAGAGATAGATGTTCTTTTTTTAATTTTGGTTTGTATGCCAATGTTGTATAAACGCGTCTGTGCACGAGGCCGACCTCTGCAAAGAAGCCTATGAGCTGTCGCTCTAGCTCCGGGGAGCTTGTTCTCGAATAAGCATTTGCAGCCAAAAGCACGAACCTTTCCCCAAAACACTGCACGTTTTCATCTTTGTTTTGTTTGATTTTTCGTAGAAGAGTCGAGGCGTGTAGCGGGTCAGTGACCTCGCTGAACCTCATCGCCAGTTAGTTCTTTAGACCTACGTAATCAGAATCAGGATTTGCCCCTGAATATCTTTGAATAAAACTAGATACTATGCCCCTGGAAGTTTGGTAGGCTATAAATTAATCTTCTCCTTTCCAACTTTTGCAAGTACCGAATATTTCTCAATTTGTTTAAGCCTGTCCCTTGTACCAGCGTTGATTCTTTTTAACAGTTTTATTTCAGTCTGTCCTAGTCCTCTCTCCTAACTCAATCCAACAAGACTTAACCTTCCTAAGACGTTCTTGAAAATGATCTCGTGTCCAATCCTAAGATACTGTACTCTACACCCACACTCCTATATGTTTAATTTTGTTATGATAGTGTCCGATTAAAGGTCAATCCCAGTAACTAAATTTAGAAAGATATAATAATTTGGAAAATGACTATTGGCCGCAAAGTGTATACTGGTAGATAATTAGAGGTGATTCTGATATATAAATTTACTAAGTTAATCCCAAACTGATATGCGAGAGCAAAGTACAGTTAACATGAGATAGAAGAGGAGTTGGTAAAGTTCATGAATCACAGAAATATACAATATATAACAATAATAAAAGTAAAACATAACTACACTTTACTGCAGACTCTGTTACACCCTGTATTGTTTAGGGTCTCCTGAGAATGTTGTGCGATGTACGTGACACTGTGTCGCTATGTTATCGGTCAATTATCCAATTTGAATCGACAATGACTGAAAGAATTCTTCCCCCATTTGCAACAGCGTTGGTTGTTTCAAATATTATATTCTAGTCTTTCCTATTCCTCTCTCCTAACCCACCTTCAAGACTTGACTTTACAAACGTCCTTGTAAATGGTCTTGCGCCCGATCCAAAAGATACTGTACTCTACTCCCGCAATCCTATATATATAATATCCTTATCATAGGGCCTGAATAAAGGTTAATATCAGTTACTAATTTTAGAAAGATAGAATAATGACTATTGACCGAAAAGTGTAATAAGGTTGATAAGTTGAGGTGATTCTGATATATAAATTTATATGTTAATCCCTAACTGATATACGAGAGCAAAGTACAGTTAACATGAGGTGGAAGAGAGGAGTTGGTAAAGATCATAAAATCAAGATATATAATATTAATAATAAAAGTAAAAACATAAATGCATTTTACTGCCGACTCTGTTACAATTCCCCCTTCCTTAAGAACAATTTTGAACGTAAGAACAAAATTTGAAGAAAAAGAACAGATAACAGGTCAGCAGAAAAAATGCATCCATAAAAAAAATTATATATATATATATATGCCGATGGACATGACATTGATGCCACAATGTACATGTAAGCCAATGGAAATCAGGTTCAGGAATGAGTCCACCAATGACGTCCGAAAGGAAATCAGGTTCAGGAATGAGTCCACCAATGACGAAAGTCTAATAATATTTCAAGTTAAGTCCATAATATCCAAATATCGTTGAGATTGAAAAACGATAAAGAGGTATGTTCATGTTTAAACAAAAACACGTGTAATCCAACGAAAACCAGAGTTTATGCACAATGGGGTGTGCTCCAAAATGTAACTAAACATTCTGAACAGGAAGCAAAGTTACTAAGTATTTTATATCAGGAAATAAATAATTATTTGCAGGAACATAAGGATGATATTTTGATATACCAATAGGAACAGAGGATGGTAGTTACTACTGAGTAGGATTTCACCAGTTACAGCGTCAACAATTTTGGAAAAGAAACATTTCAAGTTCATTTATAATGATGATACAGGATCATGGAGTTGTTGGTGAAATAACCATATACCATAAAAACGGTGTAGTACCATAGGAGAAAAGTACCATATAAAAAAATTATTTTGGTGAAATATCAAAGGAGAAAAGTACCATAAATCGATGTAACCATAATACAGGTTTACAGTATACCATGCACAATTTGGAATGCAGGAATCAAACTTCATATGAAAGTAGAATGCTTAGAAGAATACATATTAAAACGTTTGAGGTGGGTACATGAACGACTGGAGGAAGAAGTCTGAAGGTTGGGCCAGGAAGAGAGGTATCGTTGTCATCAGTGGATAGCGTTCGGAATCTTTTTGGTAATTGTCGTATGTCTTCAGAAGAATCAGCAATTGAGGAGCGTCGGCAGTAGTTGGAGGCGATAACTCAGCAATAGGAATAGGGTGTTCTTCAATTGAACGAGCACCTCGTACAATTTGAGACAAAACTTCATTTCTTTGTTTAGCCAATGTATATTTGTGTTTAGAATAAACTTTACGTAAAATGAAAGTAGAGACAAGAATGATAAAGATAATAGCCAACACGATAAGTCCACCCAAAATCCTATTACTGGCTTCAACACTATGATGATGAATTTCAAATCCCGGACAAGCCCCCAAAATTTAGTGTTGTAACAGCGTTGGTTGTTTCAAATATTTTATTCTAGTCTTTCCTATTCCTCTCTCCTAACCCTAGTTGGTAAAGTTCATAAAATCAAGATACATAATATATAATATTAATAATAAAAGTAAAAACATAAATGCATTTTACTGCAGACTCTGTTACACATTGTGAATATTACGAAAACAAATAACTACGTTTTTGACTTCCTTTTTGTTGTGTCCTTTGTTTGTTCCCGTCCGCAATCCTGGTCACGGCACCAATTAAGCAGCAGTCTTTGACGCTTTCTTAACTTTCTGGTATCATTAGGTGTACTGACTCAAACTTTCACGTTGGCTTTTAAAGCCATCCCAAAGACATTCTGATCTAAAAAGTTAAAGGCAGTAGATGCAACTTTAAGGTACTTCTGATAACGATTTGTGTGACGTTTCTTTTGAAATTGTTCAAAGTAACACCTGATCGAATTTAACTTCAGTAGTGAAAATTTGTTATCAGTATTGATGTCTTTGTAGAGATCATAATTTGGAGTTTCTTTTAATATTCATTGTTCAATACCTTTGATTCTATCAAAATATTACCTATCATCCAAGGAATTGAACGGATTAAATTGAAAAAGGAAAATGGCAGGGCCACACTACTAGACTAGAACCTAGTAATCAGGCTTGTCACTAGCAGTCTTCAGAGCTAGGATACATCTTGCTGTTCATCTCGCGAAATGGCTTTTCAATTTTTTTTTGTTCATTATCTTTTTTTTTGTTCATTATCTTTATATATGCCACCATATTTCTATTTGCAATTGACGTATGTTTAAACCAATCAACAAACAAAGCAGTAAGACTATTAGTGGGTGTCCAGCGATGAATAAGTTTCCATGAAAACAACTAGTGTTATCACATCCTGTAAATACATGGGAGCTAATTATAACAATGCTTCAAAGAGTTAATAAAAAAACATTTATGATTCTTTTCTTCTTCACACGTGTGTAAAAAAAAAATTAGTAAATTCAGTAAGTCATAAAGGCGTTTGCAATCTTCGATATTTGGTTGCATCCAAGCGATCTTAGAAATGATGTTTTTATGGGAATGCCCAAATAATCAGCCAAATGTAATTAAATTTAATTTAAACTGCATCGACAACTTGACAGTATACAAAGCTGTAGCCTATGTATTCTATTCCACGGGTTAGGAGAGGGTACAATAGAAAACTGCGTCGACGACTTGACAATATTCAAAGATGTAGTCTACGTACTCTATTGCACGGGATAGGAGAGGGTACAATAGGCGTGTTCCCGGATCCCCAGGTGCAAATGTTATTTATTATAATTAAGTTCTTTGTTAATTGGCCATGCACAAGGCGTGGAGGAACTCTTCGTCACCTAATAAAGGTGCCTTATGGCTGAATGTATTTGTCATTTATATGTTAATTAAACAAGGACTCGGATTACATTTCTGTTTCAGACCATGTGTAGAGGTAATTCTGTTAGATATAGCACTATTTGTTTTAATGTGATAACTTGTCTTGTGATACATTGATTTTATTATTTTAAAACAATGGTCATCTATATTATGATTCAAAAGTTTGTATAATAAGCCTCAAAGTTCAATAAAACACAAATATTGGGTTTTTTTTATTTGTGAAGCATTTATTTAATAAAGTGCAACAAAAACGTTGCGAAGGCACCGTGCTGCACCAAAGTTCAGTTAAAACGTTAGGATGAATATGTGGCAGTAGCTAGTTCAGTCGGCTGTGAAATTCCTCAAAGTTGTTGGTTCTGGGTCCATCCGTTTCAAAATGGCTCCACATGTGCATAAGGAATCTAGCGTCATCATCCACCAAGTTTTCACAACGCAATCGTTGAAATCCAAAGATCTAGGCACATGTGGTGTCGATTCCATAGATGGAATCCACGCATCCAATAAAGGGAATAAGCAGAAGAGCTAGCCCAGCTGCTCGTCTAATCAACTGTTTCACATTGGGGTCCTTCTTGTGCATGACTGAAAGTCCAAGATTTTGAGATTTCCTCCAAATTGCCTGGGTCATTAGATATATTATTTTAATGTTTTGACTGCTAATCGTAATTCAGTAGCGAAAATTATTAGATTTCAGGGCTTTTTGGTGGTTATTGTGAGCATTCCTTTAAACTTGTTTTAATCTTTAAATGAAACCAAACTAAATGGATTTAACGAACATTTTGCCTTACACAACCCTTTCGACCAATGAAAGCCATATGTACCGTACCCCTGGAGGTAGCCTTACTACAACTGGGTTGGTGGCTCTGTTGTGTGGATATTTTGCCCCATCGTTTATTACCACCTTTCCAAATCTACTACAAACCACAAACAGTCCAACTTAATAGACATTAAGATTGCACGTTCTGCCTTTGTTTACCAGTTTCCAGATCCAATTCCAAAATGTTCCTCAACTCATCGTTTTCCTATTTTATTATTTTTGCATGAATTTTGATTTGAAGGTTAATCCCTAAAGATTAAAACTGATGTCGTGAATTTAAGTATGCATTCAATTGGCCGAAATAAAGGTGAAACGATTAGTAAAGGTATATTTGACTACGTTTTTCTTTAAATATGATAAACCGCTAACCCAAAACTAGTGACCAAAGGTTACGGGGGTATGTAGACGACATGGTCGGTATAGATAACATCAACAATACAATATATTTATAATATTAATTAGTTTTCGGGGAAGGGAGGGTTTGATTCTCCCAAATGTACAGGCCTAGGGTGGAGCAGACACTTTATTTAGAAATTAGGATTAAGGGTCTTGATATTGGGTTTTCTTCTGTTCTTATTCTGATCTGAAATTAGAAAAAATAACTCGCCCGATGGGCGAGAAGTATAGTATCTGTTATGTACTCATTGTTTTTAGTTTACTATGAACAATATTATCATTTAAGTTCTTATTTTTTGAATATGCAACTATCATTTTCTGCTTATAGACATGGGGGAATTTCTCTTGCAGGCTCTTATAGTGGGCATGAACTATCTTGCTTGCTCGATTGCTGGTTGTATTAAACGGGACAACAAAGGGTGCTATGCCTACATTATGATGAATATTTAGTCCTATAGGTCTTGCTGTATTCAATGTCTCAATCCAATGGGCCTCCCTAGATTGACGGAATTTGGTAGTTTCATCTTCGGGCAAGTCAATTTCTATACGCTCAATTGGGATTAGGGTGAGATCGTCTATTGAATGGTCGTCGAGGTTGAAATGATTAGAAACAGGCTTGTCTTTCTTTAATTTGATGTCTGACCTATGAGCATTAAAGCGAGTTCGTAAATTATTCTTAGTTTCTCCTACATATTGTTTGGGGCATTTCTTGCATGAAATTAAATATATTACACTCGAATGTTCACATGTTAGATGTTCCTGGATCGGGTACCTTTTATTCGTAGAGTTGCTTACAAAATAATGAGTTTCTGATATAAAGGGACATGTTTCGCATCTACTGGACAAACATGGAGCACTTCTTAAACCTGGAGGTACTTCGGCATAAAGTCTGTTTTTAGCTGCTATCTGTGCTAAGGTGGAATTTTTTATGTTTCGTAAAAATCGTTTAGAGTACCCACGCTCTTTCAGTTTTGAGAAAACAATCGTACAGGCTTGGTTGAAATCAGAAGATCTTGTACAAATTCGATGAAATCGTAAAACTTGTGACTTAATTATACCAGAAAAGGTATGTTTTGGGTGAAAGGAGCTCTTGTGCAAGAGTTGATGAGTATCAGTTTCTTTGAAATACACTTTAATATCCAGTTTATTTGTTTCTGCTATGGAATCTCCCTTAAAGACTGTGGTATCGAGAAAGTCTATGCTTTTGTCACTCACGTTTGCGGTTAGTTTGATAGAAGGATGGTGGTTGTTGAGAATTTCAAAGAATTCCCAAAACTGTTCGATAGAATAAGTCCAAACCATAAAAATGTCATCCAAAAAGCGTCCGTAAAAAAGTGGGTCAAGTGGACAGAGGGGCAACACCTCACGTTCCCACTCTGCCATGAAAAGGTTTGCGTACGAAGGGGCGAATCGTTTGCCCATTGCTGTCCCTGAGGTTTGTAAATATGTTTTACCATTAAATGTGAAATCGTTTCGACTAAGACAAATCTCTAAAAGCTGTAGAATTGCATCGTCGGGTCTGTTTGGATCTGGGTTTCTATTAAAAGCTTTACGAACTGCCGTTAAACCAGTAGTGTTATCGATATTGGTATACATAGAAGAAACGTCGATAGAAATTAAAATAGCATTAGAGGGAACTCGAAGATTTTTTATTTTATTGACAAAATCGGTTGTGTCTTTAAGGTAGGCGCGGTGTTGACATGCTAGAGGTAGTAAGAAATGATCAATGTATTCTGACACCGCATATGACTCACTACCACAGTCAGATATAATCGGGAGACCTTTAGGGATTTTATTCGAGATAAACCACTCCTTGGTTGGATTCTTATGGATTTTAGGCAAAGTGTACAAATGTCTCTCGCGACAATCAGGTTTGGCAGACAGATAGTCATATTGTTTCTGTTTGAGATAACTAGTTTTGACTAAATCGGCAAGAATATTATTAATCATGTTAGCAGTTTCTTTGAAAATTGGTTTCGGTAAAATGGCATAATGTTTAGGATTATTCAGTTGATTCTCTGCTTCTGAAACGTAATCCTCCCTATTCAGAATGACACAACATGAACCTTTGTCACTCTTTTTGGCTGTGGCGATTAATTTCTGGGCTTGGTTAAAGGAGGTCTTTGGTATCTGATCACGGTTGTTGAGGCCTACATGAAGAATAATGGTAGTAGGTTTGGGATCATGGTCGTATGATTCCAGGATTGACTGTATGTGATGGATTTGGGCACCGGGGTAAGAATGTATTTCGGTGTCCGAACTGGTTTTGGTAATTCGATTCAGGTTAGATGATCCAATTATTAAGGTTGATTTCTTTAGAGCAGGTAGTTTCCATAATGATTTGTCCTTGGTTTGGTGATAATACGGTTTGGTAGCGGATATAATGGTCGTCGACGGTGTGATTGGTACTGGTTTGGTAGTTGTTAGAATTGTAGCATTGGGAACGGACTGGGATCTGGTTCGAGGAGGGGAAGGTCTGGATACATGTCTCGACTTGGATGGAGACTGAGGGGTGGTTTGCTGGTCCAAAAACGCACAGAAGGAAGAAAGGTTGGCGGATCCTGGATCACGGGGTGAAGATTCAGATGGTGTGGAAGGGGAAGACGAGTCTGAAAGTGAAAAGAGAAGGGGTGTGCCCTCTCTACGAGAGCGTTTACCTATGTCTGCTGGACTAGGAGTAGGTGAACTTCGAGCTCGTTTAGGGGTTTGGTTCGGCAGCGTGGTAGCTCTAGATGGTGCAGGTGTAGTGTCCATTTCAGTTGGTAGAGATATGGTTACTCTGGTTTTTGTTTCGTTGATTGTTTGGTAGAATTTGGAAATTACAGCTTGAGTGAGACGTTTCCCATAGGAGCGACGGGCCCAGGACAGGGCATGAGAAACGATGCGGTCGACGGCAGGTGATGATAAAGACTTGGTACGAATGGTGGTCAGCTTCTCTTGAAGTGTGGTTTGGTAATGGTCGATCAGGACCTGCGTAACCTTACAGAGCCATGTCCGATTGAGGGATCTAATATTCGCGTCGACAGCTGATGTTTTCATTGCTGGACGGATATGTTTTATGATCTTCTTTTGATAGGTCATCATATTTTTCAATTCGACTACTTGTAGTTCCAGAATGTGAAGATATTCTTTCATACAGGTCTGATAAAGTGTTGACAGGTTTTAGTCGATTCCTTATCTTATTGTACATTGATCTGACGTCTGGAAGGGGTGAATGTGGTAGATCTGTTTTGGATTAATTCCACTCGTCACCATGGCTAGTTTGGATTTTCAAATTTCAAATTCTTCTTTCATCCATGGTTGGTAATGTTTTCCTTGTATCATGATGTTTTGTGTCGAATAATAAGCAGTTATTAGTCACCAATGTTTCCTCCTCTACTTCATAATTGCCCTCTTTATCCTTTACTTATCTGTAGTGAATACCACACAGACCCAGATCACATACTCTACAGTCAGAGTATTGACTGTTCGCACTCGATTGCCAATCTCGGTTTAGGGAACAGATCACTCTCAGTATTCATATATATTGATATATTGTTCATAAAAGAAATATGACATAAGTTCACAAAATACAAGGGTTCACAATATGAAAATAAAGATCTACCGCTAGTTCACATTTACTGATAGTTCACAATCACAATTATATGTCAATAATCAATAGTTCACAATATCAAAAGTTCACAATATCAATAGTTCACGATTCACTTGTATGAAAAAAATGGTTGACAAATACATATTGGTAATAGTTCACCTTGACAATAGGTGAAAATCTTTATCGCATCCTCACTCATAGAGTGGATTCTGTGCCAAATCCAATCTGGTTCCTTTCTCTAGCATGCCAACTGTTAAATTTGGAAGTCCTGATTAAATCTCAATTTACTCTGGTACGACAGACGTGACAGGCTTTCATTGCAGTACGCTATCAAGATAGCATCATTGCCACAACATCCTGCTTACTGTCCCGTATTTAGACCTTACTTTGAACACCTGTTCGAGGCAAAGCCTCGTGCTGTTTCTTCTTTTGGAGTCCGCATTCAACCCCTTATGTCAGCAGCTGGTATAAGCCACGACAGTATCGCGGACTTTGCCATGACCACTATTCCACCTTGGTCAATTGCTCCACTCCAAATAGACTTTAGTCTATCGAGCAACAAGAAGTCACAGACAAGCTCTGTTGTCTTCAAGTCTAAATTTCTTGAACTAAGGTCTAAATATGGGGATTTTGCTCCTTTCTATACAGATGGGTCTAAGGATGGTGATAAGGTAGCAGCCGCTACAGTTACACCATCCGAAGTTCTATCTGTAGCTCTTCCACCAGCAGCCTCAATATTTACTGCAGAACTCATTGCCATTTTACAGGCACTTGAGTTTTTTCAGTCCTCTACATCATTAAAAAAAATGTATTATATTTTCTGATTCTTTGTCCTCATTACAAGCCATTAATAACATCCAGCTTGTACACCCAATAATCGGGGATATATACAAGCTCTCTGGGCCGAAAAAGGACATTGTCCTTTGTTGGCTCCCCAGTCACATGGATATACGGGGGAATGACATGGCAGATGCGGCGGCTAAGGCTGCTTTGTCACTGCCTGTTTCCCCCTTTTCTTTGCCTTTCACCGATTTTAAATCAGTGATAAGGTCATTTATTCAACATCGATGGCAGCAAAGATGGGATGCTGCAGACAAGCTTCGTGCCATTAAGCCTCTCCTAGGAGACTGGCCCTTCTCCTATTTTGCCAACAGGAGAAATGAAGTTGTTTTGTGTCGCTCTGGTCTTGGACATACTCACCTCATCAACTGTTATTTGCTCAAGCGAGAGCCTCAACCAGTCTGTGAGCACTGCCAGATCTGCCTGACAGTGAAACACATTCTGATTGAGTGTAAGCATCTCAAACCTATAAGATCACTGCACTACCGTGCTGTTTCTTTATTTCAGCTTTTTGCGCAACCTTCTCTTTATGAGAAGGTAGTGGCTTTTTTAAAACAAGCAAGTCTTTATTTTAAATTTTAAATAGATTAGTCATTGTTTGTTTTAAATATTTCGTTTGTTTTTAATACCACCATGTGGTGTATTACCTGTGATATTGTTTTTAGTGTTTTTTTTTTGTAGTCATTAAATGACTGTTTCTGTGATATGGTTTTTATCGGTTTTTTTGGTTTTTTTGTCACTATGTGACCTTTCTGTGATATTGATAGGTGTTTCATTGTTTTAGTTTTTTTCATTATTTTAACGTATTCTGGAGCTATATAGCCCGTTTGGTGCTGATGCTCCTTAATGCATTTCATTTCATTTCATTTACTCTGATAGCAAGAGATAAATTTCGTCTCTGGCGACCAGACAGTGTATTGATAAGAACTTATTTGAACATTACAATATCTTTTAGTTCAGTATTTCATTGATTCATTGTTGCAATTATAAAGTGTATTTTATAAGTGGATTTTAACCAAAAAAATATAGAAAGTTCCAAACTTATCCAAATGACAAATGCATGTGCATCAAGGCTAGAAAATCGCACTTACACATCGAAAAAAAAAACACGAAAAGAATGCCACGACTGATACAGCATTAACGCGAGAAAGCTAGCTGTGGGAATGATTCTGATGGGAGCCACAAAGGTGACCGCACCACGTGAAGACCTATATTTGCTCTCCGGAATTTCTGACACTACGATTACGACGGAATTTCTACGACTACCAACAACTACCTAGTTTGCGATATCAGCATCCGCTGGAAGCGAACGTTAACTTGTCATCTACCTACCTCTGACAGTGGGGTCATCAGCGAGCTGATGCATTACGTTACAGGGTTAGTCGACAGACCGTGTTCAAGCGGCTCCAAAGTCACAGAATAAAGGCCTACAAGCCGTACGTCGGACAGTCATTGACAGTTCAACATCGTCGTATGAGATTAGGATGTGCCCACACTGTATGACGATAGGCAACGACCAGACTGGCTGAGTTCGGTTCTTTTGGAGAGAGTTTATGGTGGTACGAGTGAGTGTCCAGGTGTGTAAGCACGGTCTTCACCTCCCAAGAACCATTGTACTATTTTTCTTTTTATAGGTGTAGATATATTGCGAGTTCTGCCAGGTTTTGGTCACAGCTGGATGCAAATCATGTTCCATGAACGTCGATGATGAAATATGCTTCATATTCTTGAATTCAAACATTTGAAGGGATTAAGCTGGAAGTGATCCGGAATATTTTCAATTTAAGACTGACAAAAAAAACTGGCCAACTTCATAAGTGTACAACAACTAGAAACTACTCGGCTGTTAGTAGACGATGATTTGCAAAGTTCACATGTTTGGAAAAGCTGGAGTAAATTAAATTTGTTAACAAAAAAATTTCTCAGCGTAAAAGGTTCCCCTTGACTCTCCATCCCTGAAATGACAAAACTCAAAAGCCAATTTTAATTACTTCATATTAATAATTAACAATGTAAAAAAAGGGAATGATAGTATGCAACAACAGGAATTATTTCTTTTAGCTTTTTGAGCAACTCTCTCTGTTTGAGAGGTTTGTCGCATTTTTGAAAGAAGTTAATTTTTATTTTAAATTTTGAATATCCTTTTGTCTTGGCTAGGACAATGAAAGGCGCCTGATTTCTCTGTCCATGCTTCACTCACTGTGAGGGCTTAGGATCAAATCCATGGGTTGACTTTGAATGTGACCTTGGACGACTGTCAGATTGTTAGTAATAGTTTTCAGATGAAGGTTGTGCTTTCTCTCTTACAGACCAAATTCCTCTGCAAGTGATTCTGCAATCACTGATATTGCCTTGAATCTTGAATATTGGATATTGGTATTCAAAGGTTTAAGTGGCTTCTTGATCTCTGACCTAATATCTTTCATAGGGGGTTTAAGTCGGCAGTTGGAGGTCAATTAATTTGGTTCTCTGTGCTTCACGAGTTCATTCAGTGCTTTCATTCCTGTTGATATGTTATTTGATGGAAGTCTCTCAGCTCTCATCAGTCCACTATAACTCGTAATATCTGCCATGTAATCAATTTGTTTAAGAGTGGTTATGCAATCACGTATCGAAAGGTAGAATTGTCGAAGAACCGTGCTGCTGTAGGCTTTGCCACCTTAACTCTATGAGTAAAGACATTCTTCCGTTCTTGTTGTGACAAAGCATAGTCTTTCCCGCTACATCCAAGGCCATGTATGACGATCTTTGCATCACCTTTCACTACAGACATAGGACAGTTCAACATCATCGTCTGGTGCTGATGCTTCTTAATGCATTTAATTTTATTTCAACATCATTGTCTGAGGTTAGGATGGGCCGAAATTGTACGCCGATGGCAACGACCAGTTTGTTTGAGGTTAGGCTTCAGTTATGGAAGTCAGTTTTGTTTGTTTGAGATAACGGGTTGCAGAGAGGTTATGGCGGTAAGTTGGTATGTGGGTGCGGGAGGGATCTATGGTTGTCGTTAATAGCAGTCGGCGTTGACATTCTTCATTCGACATTTCTGCAACAACGGCCTTCTGGTATCGTTTATCCGCATGTTTACGACAGGCACTATACAGACATAATCGTAACCAACTTCCATGGAGGCAACAATACAAACGTGTGGCCTGCATGTTCCCCCGACATGCACCGACACCACTAACATCAACATTATACAACTACTGTATTCTAATTTGCCATTTTACATTTTATCTTTCGTACTAAAATTCATAATATTTTGTATAATTGGTTGTCTGTTATCCCCTTTCACAGTTTTGTATCTTATCATCATAATGTTTCTGTTATATATATGTTATTTGTAGTTAATATATTCCAGGGAAGATTACCTCTGGTAACTTGATTTCAAATAAACATTTAATTATTTTATTATACAGTTTTTTTTTAATGAATGCTTCGATTTTTTCGAAGGAAAATAGTTTTTGTAGTCCGAGTCTTTCCTTACTATCAAAACTCTAAAATGAATTATTTCCCTTGAACCATAGTCACTACTCTTGCTATTTTGCGTTTTGTTGTTTGCTATAGAAGATTTGTCATGTCAATAAGTCAATTGTATCAAGATAAAACGCATATTGAAATATATAATTATAAAGGCAGACAGTGGATCTAAGGACAATTGAAAAACGGTGATCGGAGCGCTTGTTACCTGCTGAGCTGACCGGATACGAAAAAGCCGTTTAATCATGATTCTCGGATATGAACAAATGGACACATGGACGCCTGGTCTCTAGTCGTTTCGATACTTGACCAATCACATTGTGAAAGCTTGCGTGAAACACACGTAACGACGTAATAGTCCCATCCTTTAGGAAATGTGCAAAAAATTCAAGATGGATTTAACATTTAACGAATAAAAGCACTTTAAAGGTTCTAAATCAAACATACATGCGAAGTGCTCTGAAGGGTTAGAATTGCAAATTTTAATCCAGGATATCCGGAAATAACGACCATACACTGACAAAATACATGTACATGAATATCATCTTCTCAGCATACAGAGAAGGAATCTAAATCAGAAACCGCTTTGCTACACTTGATCCTTTCCTTTCAATGAGATGCGAGCGAATATCGCTGATCTGGTATATCTTACCTTATTTCATATTTATGAAGTGCAGAAAAGTATGGCTTAAAACTTTATTTTATTAAATTAATTATCCATTGATCAATTTTGTAAGTTTAATTGGTCAACTTTATTAAATTGATGATGTTAGTTGTTGATGTTTCTATGTATATGTAATATTGATCTGGAACCAATTTAATCTAATTAATATCGTTAGGAAATAAACCACACCCTGCTAACAACCATTACAACATACTAAAACGTCACGACATTGGAATGTCTCTTAATCACCAACTTATCGATCCAGCCTCATCGTCCGTCAACAGGTGATTGCACGCGAAACAATTCCAATAATCTATTTTTAGATTAGGTGAATTCCTATTTTTGAATGTTATGATTGGAGAATCGGTTTGGAATCAACCAATGAAATTAAATTCTACCTGGTTGCGCGTAATTTGAGCGATTGATCAATTTAAAACAATAGGCCAATACACAGTCATGAATCATATTGAACTGTTTATCGAGAGAAAATGGAGGAAATTTGAATCAAGGTGAGAATTTGAATATTTTGCTGCTTTCTATTGTTACGTTCTCTTTCCATATGGACTCTTTTGTTACTTGTACTTTATGATAGGTATGATGATATATTCTTTGTAGGGTTGGACGTTAAACTCCACTCGTTGGGTATCTATGACCGTTTATCTATATGAATACTACATATACCATCGAATAGACAGGGTTAAACGCCAGTTGAAGACATCAGGATGCTCAGGAAGTGACGATTCATTTAGCGCTCATAACTTGTATGATGGAACAAAACGATATTTCTAAAAGATTATTAAACACCGTGCAGATTTCAATTAGTGGCCCTATCCAATCGCTACGTGAAAAAATGCGTCAACTATTAAACTTTTTTCAACTAAGAACTTAGTTTGTGTGTTGATAATATCCCCAAACATATTTTTTGTAGAATCAATTGAAAAGATTAGGTTTTAAAAACGAATGTACAAACATTATATGCTTTCTGGACAGTTGGAAGTAAAGGTCCGTTAAACAAACCGGACACCAAAGTGATAACATCGCCCAAATAATCATGTTAGTGGACATCAATTCAAAGTAAAAATATAACTTCAATATAGGGCAATGTGAAAATTCGATTTCTCACGTTCGCCAGTTTATAATTAAATTGAAATTCAGTTGTCTATTTGTCTAGTTCGAAAACATCTGTCTGCATACAATCACTTCCTTTATTCAAACTCCGATATTTAATAAAAGACTTCTGTATTCATTCAAGCGTTGTTATAATGCTTTGTGTGGTGGTCACTGTGAAGTTAAACTAGAGGATGCCTTTAAAATTTTACAATAGGCGCCTTAAAAATGCTAGCATGAGCGCAAGTAATATGTCATAAGATGGAAGTATAATACCAAAACAGATAAAACAAGTAATGCCCTCTGTTCCGTACATAGGTTTGAATCAGATCCATTATTTATGCCATGATCCAGTCCAACAATCAATCGATGATCTTTCAGACATTCATTTATTCCATTCACTCACTTTTATTCCAAGTGTTTTGTCATCTTTATGATGTATTGTGCCAACCCATGTAAAACTACATATATACACAATTTATATGTACGGTATGCTAGCCGACAGACATGGTTATCAATAGGTCTATGCATGTTCTGGTGCCGGTATATATTCATTCATTTATTCATCATTATCATTATAGATAATTATACAAACATTTGTAACACATTCTAGTGCAATACGAAATACACAAGGGTGAAGTCTATATATTACGAATAGTTCAGGCTGTTTTTCATTCAGCATTTTCTGTAAACAAGACCTTCATCCAAACCAACCGAGGAACAGTTTCAGCATTCACAAGTTCCCGGTCATAATTTTGTTACAAGTTTGTCTAAATAGTTAAATTAACGTTTAGAGATCGCTTGTCGTCAGCGATAAATTATGATTTCAATTGCCAATTGTGAATCAAAATATCTCTTAGTTTTTAAAAAGGATTAGTTGTGATTGTCTTCTAATGAACCCAACCAATCAGAGT
Organism: Lottia gigantea; assembly: GCF_000327385.1. Lineage (NCBI taxonomy): Eukaryota > Metazoa > Mollusca > Gastropoda > Lottiidae > Lottia > Lottia gigantea. Next base: position 271,732 of record NW_008708332.1, read on the forward strand.
GCAAATTGCATTTACTTTGGACTCATTTGTCCTAATTCCAGTCTAATTCAACAACCTGTCGCAGGTAATACAGTACAGTTCAAAATGAAGAAAGTTAAATTATTGATTTTTACTTCATTTCTGTGGTAAAACGTATCCGTGTAATTCGAACAAATGATCAAATACTGCTGAATCGGCTCGTTTATTTTGGCCTTAAGACATGTTTTGTAAATTACAACTTGAAACCAACCTTCCTTATGAGGATTGTGCACCCACATACGATGATTTAGTGTGATTACTTAAAGAATTTCGACATTTTTGTTGTGAAGCTGATTTTTTTTTAACAATAATACCATAGTTGACCAACTTCTGGGGTCTTAAAAATTGTTAACCTTTGTTATAGTCTTACGTATATACCCCTACCCTTAAATACATACACAGGAGGAATGGTACAGAGCCGACCCCCACCACCACCGTCTATTACTCTGTCAATATTAGTACTAACGTATGATAATTTATGTAGAATGTGTATCTATTGAGTATACTAGTAGTAAACTAGATTAGAGAAGGCGGTAGGAATATAATCAATATCACAAATAGGTCTAAAGGAATATAGCCATCTAAATACTGTCGATATTTTTATGCTTTATCAATTGTAACTTTTTGTATAGTAGTATAAATTTCCCTTTTGTATTCGCATTATTCATGTTTAATTGTAGAAAATGTTGGTCCATATGTACAGGTTCATATATTGTGGTCACCATAACGCGTTTCTCAGTTGTGTGAACATATTGATACAAATTGGAACATCCAGAAGTTTCAGCTACCTCTGACTTCGCCACGTCTCCACTGTAGTAATATTGTGATTTAAGAATTTTATGGAACAATAATCCTGGTTAAAGTTTTATGCAACGGTTCGACGTGTTTCCCCCGTCGTCCTCACGCACATAATGATAAGAAGTGATGGGCAAACTATATATACATTAATGCTTATTATTAAGAACGCACATTGAGAAGGTTTTCTGTTCGTACACTGCCTTACTATGTCAAGTGTGTTTGGCAGTTCTAGGACTATCCTTGGTTGTCTGAGGTTACCATATCAACCCAGGATATCCCCACTTCCACGTCGTCTATACACAGAAGTTTCATGCTTCCGAAGAGCTCCGTAGGGAATATGTATGTATATTCAGTTATTACTTGGTTAGAATTTTAATTAATTGGATGCCTGCTGGGATACCACAAACTCAGTTTAATTAAAACTAGAAAGAAGTCTTGGAGACGCCTGTGGGATGTTACACGAACATTGTTAATGAAGTTAATTAAAATCATAAAGCCAATAGGTCAGCTCGGTTATTAATATATTCAACATGCACATTTGATAAAATGTGAATTGTCAACTTGATGGTTTTGCAGATTTGAAGTTCTGTTAATCTTGGACGATCATCATGTGCGACGCATAACCTTCCTTTTTGGCATAATATCTGGTTGAGCACATCACCATTTAATAGCAACAACCCCTTACCCCATCAAAGATCATAACTGACTATATTGTCATTACAATTGGAAGAGCCAGAACCTTACTATTGCCACCTCTCCCTTCAAAGACGGCCTTATGCCCTTCTCATCACAATACCCTAATGATCCATCTCATCCATCCCAATGACCCATCGCATCACAATCCCTGTGCTAGCAAAGAGCAAAACAACTTTTTTTTGTGAATGGCCTTATTCCAGTACAATAAAAGGAGCACCAACGTTTATCCTATGACCACTCCCATCCCTGCCCCACTATATTCCAAAAACTAGTTTTATATTAATGTTTTATTGAATGACACGGTCTATTTGGCTACATTCCAGAACGCTCCCAATAGGACACAATTAAAAAATTCCACAAGTCGATTCTAGTTGCGAAGTTCAGCCTTGAATCGATAAGAGGGTTATTTTATTCTAGAAACGGAAAGGTCACGGCAATATTAAACATTTATATATACAATAATTACTTACTATTAACCAATTAAATTGTCTCTAGTAAGTCAATTAACCAATCAAACACTCTATTTTAAATTTGAATAATCAGTTATTACAGCCTTGTATTGAATAGTATTACTGGTTTTAGTTGTCTGTTTTCTTTAATACGTGATTTAAGTAAGTACTGGGATATTACAAGAATTATTTTATGTTTTGTGTTTTCAGTAGGCGATCAAGTTACAAGACTAAAACCTCTATAACCCCAACACATATCATACAAATTATAATCCAAGATAGACCATTTGAACATTTGATGGTGTATGTAGGCTTGCCAGAGACCACGGAGGCCTTTAAATAATAAAGGGATTTCGTCTCAATTTTGGTTGCACAAACATCCAATCCAAATGACACAGATCAATGCCAGATATATTCACTAAGAACTAGACCCAAAAACCAAATGAGCTATCCTTGGTTAAAAAGCAAACTTCCTTTTTCTTGACTATAATATTATTCTTTGGTATAACTTGAGTTATAAATCTGCAAAAAAAAATGTGAAAGATGAGTAATCGTAAAAATTTGATTCTCTCATTAACAGCTGTATTTCATGTCGACTGTTGAAATTTATAAACAGGTAAATATTGAAACATCTGGTATAAACAACACTTTTCATTTCCTGACATGACGTAAACACTTTCTACCTCGCTTCATGCACGTTCATTTCGTGTGTTATATATTTTATTGCTCTGCACCACACTTCAAACGATAAACACGCTTTTACGTTCCATCCGTGCGTGTGAAGCATGAATTTGAAAGATACATCCTGTTGGAATACATGATCAAAATGTCTTACTGCCCTGCAGCATTTGTGACAATGGTGGTAATTTGGACCTACGTCATTAAGTACCCACCTTTACCAAAATACGTTACTGCATATTGGTTTCTTAAGCAATTATTATCGATTGCCGTTTTAAAATTAAGTGATTGAGTAAAATCGATACAATGATACCCTCCCCTGGGTTGGTGCCACCCATGTTAATATTTAGTATAAATAGTTTGTAAAATTGATCGATCGACCATCACCACAGACTGTTTTCAGGTCTGAATCAACTGAATGCTAAAACTGATGAATCAGCGTTTTCTTTTAAACACCAGATTGTAACATTAGTCAGTAGAATTAGAATTCATTTAGACGTCTTAAATTTTGCAATTCTATAAAAATAAAAAAAACACCAGAGAAGAAAACACTGTTGTGTATATAACAAGGCAGGACATACTTGCAATCTTAACATTAATAACCTTGTGGAGCTTTCATTTCAAGACTACTGTGGCGAGTGTGTTCACCGTTCGAATACACTAAATGCTACTTTGTGCTTTCATTTTAATACTATTCTACTTTAAGATCCTTCAGCGCTACATAATTCAAGTACATAAATGAATCCCACTATGAAGCCTTAACAAAGTACAAAAAAACACACGCGAAACAATGTCACACACCCACACCCCTTTCTTACACAACATGGATATTTCAACCAGCAGATATATTGATTTCAAACAGTTTCGTTTTTTTTTTTTTTTAATTTTCATTTTTTTAGAATTCTCGTTTGATTGCACTTAGTGTATGCTAGCATATCAACCGCATGAAAAGATAAGCTTAGATGAGTACCTTTTTCTCCCGATATCATTACTTTTAATGTCATAACGCCCTGATCTAAAAACGTCTTTTATTTTGAAGACGTTTTTTATGTCCAATTTCTCACTTAATTTACTACTGAGTTTGGATCACTGCCAGGTTCATGTAATTACATCATTGGTTATAGACAGGCTTTAATTCTCATTTATATGGAATATTGAGATGTAATGAGGAATTTAAAAATCGATACAATGTATAACATAATATAAATTTAGCAATGATGACGTGTCCATCACCTACTTTATAATCTCCATATTATTAGTCGACTTCGTTTTCTTTCCCGGTTCTTTTCACCAATACAGCCCGTTGCTGTTTTGCAGCTTGGAAAGTTGGGTTTTTCATAATAGAAAGCTTTGATGACGTAGAAAGCTCTGATGACGTAGAAAGCTCTGATGACACTTGTATAAGAACTCTCACTTGAAGTAACTTGAACCTTTCGACCAATTGACAAAATTACAAACTGCAGTGGAGTTAAATTTAGCTTAAGTCAGTAAATTGTCAACTTAGGAGTAATGATAATCCTCAAAAATCTAGATCTGGAGTCCAAAGACTTCATTGAATTATAAAGACGTTGCACAACAAGGATTTCAATTTGTGATAGAGTTTCTGAAACATTTTCAAATTAAATCTTTAAAGCAGAATAATTTGTTTCGGAAAATATTTATTGGATTTTAGATATCACTCTAGGAAATTTCATTACACTTAAAAACACAATTTTGAATTTCAAATAGGTTTACTGCTGAACCGATTAAGATTTGTGATAGATTTTACAGAGTTTCTGAAAAATGCATGAATACAAGGAGGTTCTGATTTTAATAATGCATTTGCTGAATACTGTCTGCCAAACAGTGGTGTTTTGATTACTTTAACATAGTAGTTTAGTCATCATTTAAACATAATATTATACCTGAACATAGAAAACAACAGTCGTTCTGACTACCATGATTTTTATATCTTTGAATAGAGGTGTTCTTCTTTTGTTAATTAGTAGCCTACATATAAATAAAAGACTGTACAGGCAAGACAATTCCATTATTATAGTAGTGGACTAGTACCATCAAATACCATCAGGTGTTTCGAAAAGGGTAAGCATGATTTGCTTCCCACGCGACACCCATCACTACTATCTAGGTCAACATCATTATACTCAAAAAATAACATTGAAATTTGAATGTGGGAAAGTTGTCACGGTGACACGATTGAATCACGTCACGCCTTTCAAATTCCAATATTAGATTTCATCACATTCTGATTAGTATTTTAGAGTGGATGAATATTATATTTGTTTAGATAGCTATCTCATGGCGATTCAGTTTCCCTGTTTTCTTTTTATATTATTTATTCGCATTATAAGGTTTGGGGTTTCAAATTGTGATATCATATTTAGACCCACACATTCAAATGATTTAAGTTTTTGACAGGGAACGCCCCAAATATTACCTGGATCCTGTATCATTAAAGTATGACGTGCCAAAATGAATAATGAATTCGTTGATTTGTTCATTACTAGAGCAGACAAGTAGGACTTAAGAATGACATTTTATTGAGATAATGTATGTTATTGTATACGATATAATATCTAGCTTACAAATATGTAATAATATTTATTTTTGGCATTATAAATATTTAGTCATAATGTAAGATATGTCGAGATTTTACTCAAGAAAAATATGACCTCAATGTAAATATGTTGAAAGATGTAGTTTCTCGTTTTGTAACCAGACAATAATATTTTTAATGCAATAGAATACATATCTCTACATCCATTGAAAATATTATGTGTCAGCAATTCATTGTGGAACATAATGATAATGAATATATATCCATTCGCCCTGGTTCTCCTTCGCTGATGCCATAAATAGTACCACAAGGAAAACATCTCAACATTGTCACAATGGGTAGTATTTTAGACCAGCAACTGGGCGACTGAACTAGATTGTTTAATTAGCTTATGCAGCAGGTTGAAGTACACATTGGAAGAAACTGAAGGCATGCCAGTTGCTTTGGAATTTAGAGGCTAACTGTTTCAGAACTTAAATTACATTTATTTTAGTAGTCAGAATGATAGCTGGAAAACGAAAGTTATCTGAAGGTTTTGAGAAACTCTGATGTAAAATTATACATATCAGCTTGTAGCAGCAAGTTGAAGTCGAGTACAGTATAATAATATATAATAAAACATGACTGACAGTGACATATGTTACAGTAAATATAACATTACTCTTACATCACTGTATACAAACCTGGTGTATATTGAATTACCTGTATTTACCATGTGTACCTGTATATACCTGTATATTACCAGTAGGTAGTTACCATCTTACCTGGTCTATAATTACTCTAGTTAGTCAGAATTAATAGATAAATAATCTATATCACCTCGGTGAACTTCAAATTAAGTATTATGCCTCCTATGTCTTAAAAAATGTAGTGTGCATCAAGGGCTTTGTTTCCAGGACAGCTACTTTTGAAACTTCCCAAATGTCATGGGATCTTCCATGTGGGCAGCCTGAGCACATGGGGCCTCAGATCATCGTCCGGTCTGAATGGCGGAGGCTTTCCATATCAGCCCCTCCGATCTGTATCCTCGACAAAGGAAACCGAGACCAAATGCAATTTAATTCACGTTTTCTGAAAGGTATGTTTTCATCATTAGTGAGTCTATAATTAGCCGCTTCTATTGTTATATTCATGTATCTTTTTTTACTACCCAAATATTTTTTGGGGTAACACCTCGCAATTTCCTGAAAATAAAACATGCAAAAGATGCAAAGGATTTAATTGAGGAGCAAAGAGACTGTACTAGGTGCGGTGTCCATTGCCGAAGAATCGATCTAGAACAGGGGATTTCAACCCATTTCTTTCTTGTGCCCCTTTCAGGACCCTTGATCGATTGTATTACGTTCTGGGTACAATATTGGATTACCGAGGAATTGCTATGACACTTATGCTGCATCTTCAGCTAATAAATTAAGTTTTTTTACCTTACAATTTTGCGAGATAATAAAATGACACGGAATTGTGCGTCACACTTATTTATTTATTTATTTACCAAATGCAGTAGATTTAAGGTGTTCATCCTGCATTAGCGAAAATGGCTTATACTAATGATATGCAATGAAAGTTTTGTGTCTTACTGCTCTGCCAATAAAATGTAATGTAGTTGTACAACCTTTGTTTCTCTAGTTATTGAGCTGACATAGATTCATGTTCTATTTTCTGAATCCTATAATGCTCTTAAATCGATTTTAAAGGAACATTTCGCCATCCGTTTGTACTTTAAGTCTCAGAACTTGTTAGCTAAGCTAATCAGTAATACTGTTCATAGCTCACCGGCGAAATACCTTTAAATACAGACATATCCGCGACTCATCTTTTTAACTTTATAAAATATATACACAAGACATATATAGAAAGTAAAATCCCTAGTTTGAGGTATTTTGAAGGAATCATGCGTCCATTTCTATTTCTTCTGCAAACGATTTTAATATGTTTAAGAGCTCAATCAATCGCTTGAAAATGGCGAATCTGACTCTTAAAACTAATTTCGTTATTCATTTCTTTTTCATCTACTTGAACCATCCACTTGCAGCAATTCATCTTATTTCATTATACTTACAGACACTTTATTAGATAAATACACAGTAAATATCTCCTAGTGATAAAACAAGAAAGTTGAATAATATTATTTCTCTCTTGATGTAGTGTATGGCGCCACGAATAATCCCGTAGAGAAAACTTAAAATATATCACGAATTATTGCTAACAATATTGCCATCCTCATTTATATTCTTAAGTTCCATTAGTGAGACTATATTCCACTGCCTTTACCTTGCCTTTATTTGTTGATGGGTGAATGAACGAACTTGGTTAATGATGCAAATAGAAATTATACGTACTGTATCCTTAAAACACATAAGCAGACTTAAGAAAATAAAAATTCTGCTTCCAACTTTCTATTTTCCAAAATGTTGCTTTAAACTTTTGAATATCTTAAATGTAAATGTAAAAAATAAATTGAATGCCCTCAATATAAATAAGTTTTTATCAATTTAAATTTTAAAAAATAGCTTTCAGTTACATTTCAAATAAACCTTTAGAAATATTGCTCAAATTTGAAAGTCAATATTTAGATAAATAGATTGAATGCCCCGAATACAGTAATTTCAATCTAAATTCAAAATAATGTATTTAAATATGAAGTATCATTTAGCTTAGATCTAAAAGATCGATTACACTTAATACAAATTAAATTTTAAATTTAGCTTTAAAAAGTAAATATTGCTGACATTTGAAAAGCGTCATTCATTTCCCTCGATACAAACCAAGTTTTCTTTTTATTTTAATGTTTATATTAAATTTTAACATATATTCTCATAAATTAAGTCTTTAAATGACAATTAGCAATTGTGAATACGATATATAGACACAGCTTTATAGAACAACAATCACTGGTTAAAGTTTTATACAACGTTTCGACGCCAGGACTGAGGACGACGGGGGAAACACGTCGAAACGTTGCATAAAACTTTAACCAGTGATTGTTGTTCAATAAAGCTGTGTCTATATATCGTACTCATAAATTGTTTTTCGATCGATATTTGTCACATGTTTTGTAAAAGTTAAAAGATGATTAATAGTCTATCGAGTCATTTAACTGTGATGAATCATGTTTCTACGCTGATATTAATTAATTTTTATATCTATCATTCAAATTTCCAGCTTCTAATATTAATCACTCAACGTGTCAAGTTTGAGACTTGTTAATGAAAATGTAAGTTAAAATGTTAAGGTGTACATTTTTAATAAGGTTTTTTCTATTACCTTTTTTATATTTTGTAATTAATGCAGATGAAATATTCAAACCATTCCATGTTGTTTTCGTTGCTTTTCAAATTCCAATGCTATTACATTACCACATTATTTATCAATTATCACATTTTAACGTTTGGAATTCTAATCAAATATCGATAATAGAATTTTAACAAAGAAATTGATTTGTGTGATTATTTATCTGTTAAAACCTGTTTATCAGACAACATTTAATTCAGTTTCCGATGGTTTGTCCTAAAGATTAGATTCGTTTACAAAGTTGTCTAGGATTAGTCCACCCAGATGCAAAAAGTAGGTATAAATCCGTTTCATTTCCTACTTATAACATGGCATAACATAATGTTCAATTTGGTACTCTATATTATCGTTTCAGGTTCAGCTAAATAAACTCAAAGAAAATTAGATTCGAGTTCAAGATTCGAATGAGAGATGGACGGTATAGAAACGGAATGAGCGAAAGCAGAAAACTGAAGCAACAGAATCAAAATCATCCGAAAGTGAAATAATTCAGAAAATCATCATACCAACTTTAGATTTTAGTGTAAATATTCATTTTAATACAGCATTTGTTATTATCTGAAGCGACCGTGCCATCTCATTATATCATCTATTAATTAATACTCATTAAAATGGAAGATCAAAGGATATTGAAGAAAAACCGCATCCCAATCAAGGCAGTGAAAAAAAGCAAAGTTTTAGAATTTGCCACCAGACTTCGATCGAGTTCGAGGGAAAATACAGACCAATTAAAAGATTCATTAGACCAATTATCTCCCGATTTTCAGACAGAAAATGGCCTCTTGAAGCGACCAATTCATCACATAACTGGCAAGGAGAATGTTAATTTGAAATCTAAGGAGCCCGGTAATAGAGTAGAGTCTTTAACGCCATTAGCGTCAGTGAAAGAAAACCAGAAAACTGGACAAAAAACAGGCCTGGGTGGTTTCTTAAAAACTAAATTATTTAAACGAAATTTTCAACAAGTGGTCGACTCGAAATTAACGGAAGAAAAACCCAGCAAGTGTTTCCAAGAAGATCCACCAGAATCACCACGGAGTAGGAAAGATCTTTATGTACGGTCTTTGGAGACCAAGGTAGTCACTTCACCAAAAACTATCAAGAAACCTGAAGCAACTATCACAACCCAACCACTTTCCAATCAGTTGGGTGCTCAACACAATGATTCCAGTTGTCAGAATCCCAATCAATCAACAGCTACCATAGATGAAGGTCCTATCATCAGAAAGGCCATTCCAGTAGCAAAACAGGCTGAACTGGAACCAAGCCCTGTCATCCAAAAGAAAGTCTCCATAACCAAACCCGGAATATCCAAAATCCCTGCGAAACCCACGAGCGGAACAATTACACCGCAAGGTTCTTTCAGACAATCTGGAAAACAGCAACTGGAAGCCACACCTTCTTCACCGAAGCGACCATCGTCAAAAGCTACAGTAAATAATAAACTCACTATCAATAAGTTCGGATTCGCAAACAACTTAAAAACTCACAAAACACCAGAAACTGTATCCTCGGACAGTGCGCCAGATAGACATAGCAATGGGTCTGAAAAATCAACAAAGACTGTTCAAAGGTCATTTGGTTATAACGCGCACCACCAAAATGGGAAATCAAAAGCAAATAACAAACCCGGTGACAGTGGCAAAACGCATATCAATAATGTACCCACAGTAACACTAAATTCCAAGCGTATCGAAACAACTTGTTCTGAGATAAGCGTTAACGATAAAACACCTCCGCAATCTGCTGATAAAATTATACTTAGTGAATTGTCTAATCTGGAAAACTGTGAAGGTGGATCTACAAGGTGCCAAGTGCAGACTAGTGTTATCAAACTCGCGAAAAGTAACAGTTTTAATATCGGATATATTTCAACTACTTGTAACAATTCAGATTTTATTCCTACTCTGAATTCCAGCCAAAATCAACAAAATTCTCAGAAACAATCGAATCTAAAGAAATGTGTATCATTTAGTAACATAGAAATTGGTTCGTATTATTCCAACCCTCATTTAGACAGTGATGCTGGACAAGTTAAAGGGATTTTAAAGAAAAGTTTAGACTCTGTGTGTAGCATTAGTGAACCACCTGTTCGGACTATTTTAAAGAAAAGTTCGTCTTTTACCCACGGACAAAAACCTTACGTTACTAAGGATTCCGGACTGCCAAAAACGGTATCGTTTAATCTTGGCAAGAACATCCACCATATATTTACCAAGGACGGTGATATTGAACGGAGCGAAGACAAAACGGCGATCACGAGTCAACTGAAGCCAGATCGATCAGAATCGCAGGATATTCGGGAATCTCCGGAGATTGACGAACTTCTGTCAGAAACGAATGTTCCACAGCCCAGACATGATATCTCTATGGCTGGACATTCACAATATGGAAAAACCAACATCACACCAGCCTCGGCATTAAAAATCAATTACGTTGGATTTGTGGATAATCATATGTACGAGTATTCAAGTTCGTCGGATCAGGATAGTTTGGAGGAAGTGGATTACTTACCGTTAAAACAAGACGGAGTTCGGTATGCCGGTGCGTCAAGTCATTCCGTAAACGTGTCAAGCCAGTCTGAGAAAACTGGCACCGGAGAAAATTCGGGAAATTCTATCAATACTGTGAATAATGAAAGACCGATATTTTCGAAAAAGAGCTATGTCGAGGCTGGAGAAGGGTTACAAGGATTCCTTAAAAAACGTTCCAAGAAATGTGCGACTGCATCTTCGTCCTCTTGTGCTGTGAGGGGAGGAGCTACCCATAAGGGTAACTGTGTCAGTGAACAAATATGTCTTCCAAAGGATATACCTGGACCTAAAATAATCTATTATCCCAAAATGGAATCCACAGAAAATACTCAAGGTAAGGATTCTAAACCACCTAGAAGGGTTTCACCAACCAAACGGAACGGCAGTCCGTGCAAAGACGCGTCTGGTAATACAACCAAAATCCCAGCAAATGGAAAGACACCTGCACAGTCTAGACTTGCATGTAAAGAAAAGGCGAAGTCATTTAATGGCACCACAAAAGGAGTCCAGACGTCGTCGAGGGATGTGCAATCCAAAGCAGATCCATCTTCTGAAATGAAACAAACCACTGCAAAGTGTGGCATTCCCAAGTCTACCAAGAGCTCGTCTCCCACGCCCAAGATGTCGTCTTCAAAGGCAAAGTCCTCTAACAGGTGTTTAATCCCGAAAATAAACCAACAAGATCCCTTAATGGATTATGGTAGTAAGACGCCAGAGGGACAAAACGATAAAACCTTATCTGATAGTGAAAGCAAACACCATAAATCTCACTCAAGCCTGAATACAGATACTTCACCGTGTAAAATTGGCAAACAAGGATTAGGACTTATTACAACCTCTTTATCTAAATCTCACGGTAATAACGATACGGGTCAGGTCACATCCTTTCAAGCCCCTACACTCTTAGTCAATAATAAACCGATAAAGACTGACGACCGGAAACGAACCCAAAATGGTGGGGACATTGATGATTTAACCACTTCATCACCAGATTGTCAACGTTTCACAACTTCCTCGATACCTGACCTAAAGGAAGTCGCACACGTGGTTAATATACAAGACAGAAACGACACCCAGAAATCGAAAATTAACCCTAGCAGACGACGTATTCCAACCGGCATTCCCTCCCGCGTGACTCCACAGAAACCACTTGTAGCAGACGACAAAATAATACAAACGAATTACAACACGTGTGTTGGTGGCACGCGAGGAATTAGCGACAACAAAAATATTAGGGACAACCAATTAAGAGAACATTTTGGCGGTGATGAAAAATGTGTCAGTGAGCAAAGTTCTGTGATTGTGTTTAACAATGGCGGGAATTTTGTAAAGGGCGTGCATCGTGATAAAAATGTTAATTTTGGAGAGCAATTATCGCCGTTGTGTAACGTAGTGCGCGATAATAATGACCTCGAACGAGAGAGGAATGTAGTGGTTAAGAACGTCCCTGAACAAACAAACTTGGATTTTTCTGACGATTCAATTGAATTCGACATCACTCGAGAGAATCGTGAAGGATTTGTAGCAGACGAACATTCAGTTATCGATAAATATTCAAATTCGCGTGAAAGTGAAATAAAAACCGGTCATCGTGTTAAAATTGTGAAAGAAAACGAGTCTAATATTTCTTCAAGTGGATTGATAATTTCGAACCAGGCTGCATCTTCACGTGCTAGTGACATTCACGTTCCAAATCAAGAGTTTTCTCATTCCAAAACGTCAGCTTCGTCTGACCCCAGGTCGAAATCAAAATCAAAAATTGCTAAACCAATTAATAAAGCATCGCTAAAGTCGCTCTTGAAAAATACCAACACAGTCTCTAAAGTTCCGACTAAATCAAACTCATCTGTTCAAGGTCATGACATTCGCGCCCAAATAAATGGCGGGAACAAGATTGACGGCACGTGCGTTACCCAGATACCAGGCATGGAACGAAAATGTAAGGAAAAACAAGCGACAAAGGAAAGAATGCCATCCCGTGAGAGTAAGAATGACAAATGTGAAGCTACTAACACCCCTGCCAATCAATTGCAGACTATAAACTTTTCAAAGACAACAAACCAGCACGGTGCCAGTTCCAAAAACCTGTTAATGACTTCTAAAATACCGCGAAATGGAGGAATAAAAACTGGAGAAGGAATCGGAGATGATAAACTGAATGGCAATCAATTATCAGGGGAGTCATTAGAAACGAAAACCAAGCCCGCAACTTCTAAAATAACTGTATACAAGCAGACGGCAATTACATCTAGTGGTACCAAAAGTGAAAGTACTGATATTGGTAATATGACACTGATTGCGCGTGCCTCACAGAATGATGACGTAACAACTTTACCAGGTGCTTTCAGCAATGAACAAGAAGATTACCATCTGAAAGTGGAAGCCAAACAACCAAAAATTTTCTCTCGACAAACAAAAGTGAGTAGAAATTATAGTTTCTTAATTTTCTATGTTGAAAAAATTATGACAAGTTGTAAGGCATTCCAAGTCAAAACAATCCAAATTTATGCCAAAATATTGTAAAAACTGTTTGCTGCCAGGCTGATAATTCATGATGAATCTTACATAACCATTTTGACAAGAAATCAGAATCAGCGAATATGTCAAATTTTTGGCACCCGTTTTGGAGCCAGGTAGATTTGGTGTAAAATGCCCTAGGTACTAGACTTCCTAATCAATGAATATTGGTATATATTCAATAAATTGTTGTTTGGACTTGCCTCATGGTTTAACACAGGGCATAACATGATATATGATTTAATTGTAGGCTTACCCCTGCCATTTAACTGATATGAAACAAGGGTAAATAATGTATATTGAAATCACTTTTGCAAAAAAGGATATATTATAGGCAATTTATTTTAATTCATGGTATCTGTAATATCTTTTGCATTTGGAGATTCAAGGAGCAATATGGACATATGGACACATATCTTATAGTTCTGAAAGTCAGGAATATGAAGGGATATATGGGCATATTATACCAGCCTTGTTGAAAATAGTAGCTGTTAGTATTGTAAGGAGGGGTAATTGATGCATTCAGGAGGAACTAGTAATAGTGAATTTCGCAGGCAGCTAGCTGATTTGTGCAGTGGGTAAAGAGAAGCTAGGATTATGATATATTTAGTTCTAAAGAGACGGAAATTACAAACATCTGGAGCTTAAACTTATCAGTCCAACGTTCTGTTATTGATTTATTAATTTTAGTTCTCTGTTAAAATAGTTTAATAATCTTGAAAACTTTCAGGAATAAAATAGCTAATGGGGATTAGGATGTGTGATATCTCATTGGGTGATATGTAGGATGAGACATGATTTCTAATTTGTGTAAAATGTACAAGGATGTGTAGCTGTAGTCTTACAATGTGTTTATGTATCTTGGCAATTTGAGACATGTTTGCAAATGCACTGGCCGTGGTGCTAATGATTTCTAAATTCTACCTATACTCTTTCTGACATCTTACTCTGTCTTTTCTGGACAATTTTCTGGTACTTATGTCCTGTCTTTTGGGATGGTAGATATCAAAGAGCTGACTAACAAAAGCAATTGCCATGGAATCAAATTATATCATGCCTTTTAGAGATAGGATAAAATTCTTTCATAACCTCTTATTAACATTTTTCTTCTTATAATAGTTTCTTTTTGCAGGATAGAGAGAAAGCAGAAAGAAGGAATGAAAAGGTAGACCAAACTAAGAAGGAAAAGAAGGGAGAAATAAAAGATGAAGTTTCAACAGAATGTTATAATAAATCTACCTTGAGGAAGGCTGAGAGTGTCGAAACAGAAAACGTGAAAGATAGATTACAGAAGAAAGTGAAAGCTTCTTCTAAAAAGTGTTCAGAATCAAACAAAACTCTGAGAGTGAACAATAAAGCTAAAGGAACAAAGCTTCCTAAAAGACAAATTGCTAAAAGTGATTCCAAACCAGGTGAAAAAAATGGTTTATTGGAAAATTGTGATGTGATCAAACACTTAAATATTTCTTTAAATGAAAATAACATCTCTATAGAGTCGTCAAGTTCATTAAAACTGCATGTTGAAGGTGAAAAAAATGTAATCAGTGTTAAAAGTGATAAGAACAAACATTTAGTAGAAAAAGAAGTTGTTTTCTCACAGGCCTGTGAATCGATTGGAGATGTTGTAACTTTCAAAGTAAACCAGACGAACTATTCAAGTGCATCAAAAACCAGTTCTGAAATCGATGTATTGAAAGTGGATCATGTCATTGTGTCTCCGTCTCGAATTCCAATTAAAAAGGGAAGCAGAAGTCGAGACAACAGCGAGTCTCCGAACCGAACAATTCACGGACATTTATCAAAATCTCATGTAAGTGAAAATATTCATTCCAAATTAACATCTCCGCGTAAAATTCAATCAAAAAGAAATTCAGATTATTTTGAAGATAAAGAAAAACAATGTTCATTTGGGCAGAAAATAAAGAGTAAGCCTTCTAAAAGTGATTTGTGTGATAACAAGGATTTGAATAAAGACAAGATATTTTCAGTGCAATCTAATATACAAAAGGGTTTTACCGAATCTCTTTCAATGTCGAGTAACAATAAACATGAGGTATTTAATAACAAGTTTATGAATAATGAGGAAAATACTGAAATAGTTTCAAATGATTTACATGTTAATAAGAGTGTAACAGGGAGTATACCTAAAAAGAATATTGAGAAAAAAAGGCTGAGAAATAAGGAAGGATTTATTAATGAAACTGAAGGTAAGACTGTAGGCCTATATAATAATAAAGACTGGAGTGAAACTGAGGAATATAAAACGGAAACTTCACCTGTTGAAACAGAAAAGGAAGAGTTGACTAAAAGCCAACTTGGTTTATTAACATTTCCTACTGAACTTTCTCAAACTGATAGTGAGTCTAAAATCGAACAGTTTTTATCAACAAAACATAATTCTCTCGAAGATAATATGAGTGTTTTGAATAGATCTTCACGTGTTTTGTGTTCGGATGAAAATAACCGAAGTGATAAATCTCAGTACTATGATAAAAAGAATGCAAATACTAGTGAACGTGTAAATTTAAATTCAGAAAATAAAAGAATTAAAAACAGTGAGGCATGTGTAGAGGATTATGAACGAATTGACAAAACACGTAACCAGGACAACTCAAAAAATGTAAACACAGTGAAGAGAAAATCCAAAACAAAACACGAAATTGGTGATATAAAATATTCAGACAATTTGAAAACAAAATTCGAGAAAATTTTAAGTGATATTGACAGTAATTTGGATGATGATAGTTTACTAGTTTGTGAAAATGGAGTCATGAAATTAGTGGATAAAAGTCAAGGAATTCTTAAGAGTGGTCAAGATGGTTTACATTCAGACAATAGAGTTGCAGAACACCATATGGGAGTAAATAATGTATCAAATAGTAAAGGAAACAAACATGGTCTGGTGGATCAATTAACAGGAAATTCTGACCAGAGAAAAATGGCTAATGATAATAGGAACCAGGCTCTCAATTCAGGGGGTCTGCAATCCACACAGGGCATCTCAGGTGACCATTCAACCAATAAAATCACCTCTCTCAAAGGTCAAAATTCAAACAGTGAAACCAACAGACAAATGATAGATAGAACAAGGGAGGCAACTCTTCAAGAACAAGCAGCTGGTGTGGAATTAAAGAAAGCAGACGACGGTTTCAATGGTTTTCAAGGTAACGATGACCTAATAGAAGGGTTATCACCAAGGGGTCACCAAGGAGAAATCCAATCGTCTGATATCAGAGCTGAGTCATTCAACAATAAACTAGCAGACAATGACGAAGGGATAACAATAGCAGAGAAAAAGAAGAAAAAATCGACACAGAAATCTATAGACAGTAGTCCCAAATCAACTAAAAGATGGGATTCCAGCCCAACTCATATCAGAAGGAACATCACCAGTCCAAGACATGCCAGGAGGTCAGAGACCAGTCCGAAACATGCTAGGAAAGAACAACAAATTTTGAAGAAGTCTGTTTCAGTGGATGAAAGGGGGCATGAGGAATTAACTCTGATGACAAAATTGGAAAGATTGTCTCGTGGATTACCAATTTATGACAAGAAAAGTCCGGAAATTCAACGCAGAGCTAAAAGTGCGTCACCAGATATGGCAGATAAAAGGAGAAAACTTACTTCACCTTCAAGACAGCCCTCATCACCAAAGCAACATAGACAACCAAAAAGACCATCTGATGTGCAGATTTTACCAGAGTGTCCAAAAGACTCAAAAACGTCACCAACCAAGACATCTCATCCAGAGTCACCAACACCTCGAACAAATTCAAATCCCAGTTCACCTAAAGGGAACAAGAAAGCACCTATGGAACAATCAAAGACCAAGAAAAATTTAAAACTGTCAGCAAATGCCGATGGAAATTCCAGTGGATCTCGAATTCCAATGACCAAAACAGCCAAAAATCCAGAAAAGATCAAATCAGTAACAATTTGTGACTCAAGATCTTCTTCTCAATGTTCAACCAGAGAAAATTCTGTGGAGGATGATCGGATTTCCAGAAATTCGGAAGCTTCATTGAGATCGGAAATTAGCAGTAAGCTGTCATCATGGACCACAAGTGCAAAAATGGATGGAACTAGACCCAAATCTTCCCTGAGTAGAACATCGAGGGAAAATTCAATTGAGGATGACAGAATGTCCACAAATTCAGATACATCCTTCCCATCCTTCAGTTCAACATCCAAAAGTTCCAGAACTGAGTCCAAGTCATCTAGGCAGATTCCAATTTCTAAAAGCAAGGGAGCAAAAATTGTGAAAACATCAGAGGATTCCTACACTCCGTCATCAACTCGTGAAAGTTCTGTGGAAAGTCAGCTCTCGTTCGCTTCCGATATTTCTTCAATTTCATCAGTTTCTACGAGTGGCAAGTCATCCAAATCTATTCCACGTTTGGGAAAGTCTGTTCCTACAACATCCACACCAAACAAAAAGACAACGGAAAATAAAGTTGCTTCTAAAACTAGTGTGAAACAAAATGGAGCCAAGAAACCTAAATCTGCTAGGATGCCTACTTACTCTGAAAGGTAAGACACTTAGATTTAAATATACTTTGAGTCTTAAATTTTGTTTTTCTTTAGGGAACGAATAATATTGAAACATCATATGAAAAGTTCATTTCTACCAATGTATTGCCTAGCTGTTATTTCGGGGGGTTCAAATAGTTAGTACTAGTAGCACCATTTCCCTTTTTTTATTAGCCTTAATACATCTGAAATTGTGAAAATTAGCTCAGAATGCTCAGAAATTAAATCAATCTTGGGAAAAATTTTTTTAATTTGAATTACTGATACTTGCTAATACCCAATGCATAAACTTGATGTAACTCTGCAATTGAGTCAACTCATCAACCTGTAGAGAGATTAAACATCTTAAAGATGGGTTTCCTTATTTTTTTAGTGTCAAATTAAGCAAACAATTTGATTAATTGGTCTTTCTAATGAATTATCATGTATTCTTAATCATATCATTATGTTCTTATTTCAAATAATTAAGAGTTTTAACCAATCATAAATATCCAAGAATGTACAGTCTGGATAAATAAAAAAAGATTTTGACCTTCCTTGATCGGTCACTCATTGGAATTCTGCTGGTAATTCTCTTCTAATTTGGCTAATTATGAATTAATTATGGACATGTGAGACAAACTGGTATTTTTCCATGTCATTACAACACCTTTCTATTGATATCAGTATCAGCATTTTCATTTTGATAAATGAAAATAAGGGAACCCATCTTTAAATATTCTAAAACTAAGCCATCTTGTCTAGTTCTAGTTTAGAACAGGTCACACCTGTATGTTATGTAATTAAACATTCGTTTGATATCAGGTAACTAATGATTACCAGTAGTAGAGCTAGACACATAGGTGATACTTTAACTTTATAATGTAACGTACATGTTGATATGTCATGCAAACACGACACAGAAAGATTTAGCCTTGATCAAGTCTATCCATGAGTAGGATTAATATTTTAAGCTCTCTGCTTATGCATGATAGTTCAATCCAATGCATTATTATCAACGTTTGCATCAATTGTTATCCAATTAAATTTTCTATGTGGACATCCTAAAATTATGCCACGATGACACAATGAATTACATTATAGCCATGTGGAATCTCCTAAATAGTTGTTATGGTGACTTACTCAGTGGTATAGTGATATTAGGTGATTTGATGGGATGAGCTAGCCTATAAAGTATGTCTTGTACTGCTGGAAACCAATATTTATTTTATTTTTAAGCAGTTGATTATTGGGAATGGTTTTTAGTTTAGAGTATACAGTAAAACATCACTTCAAAATTTGTCCTTGAAAAACTCGATCGGAGCACTTGTTACCTGCTGAGCCGACCGGATACGAAAACGCCGTTTATATTTCCTATACTTGTATTAAATATTTCCTTATTCTCTTAACACATTATTTTAATGTGACAAACATTTTCTAAAAAAATATTAAGTCCTAAAAATATTGGGGAATGCTATAAATCACCTAGAGATGATACAGTATAAATGACAGTATGATATTTAACTCTGTAATACTCTACCAGCTGACATGTAGTGTATATTTTACTGTAATTAAATACCAAGATGTATATCAATCAGGCTGATTGAATTTGCCCCCTAGTCTCCTAGCTGGTAAATTAATTTATCAGATTTTCAATAAAATCAAAAGATGTATTAAAATTTTTCCAAGCATTGTTTGTGTATCAAGGACACATGTAATACATGTATCTTTAATAATTCCCATTGGACTCCTGATTTTTGCACTGATAGTAGTCACGGAGAATGTTAACATCTTACTGCAAGGGCAGAAAGTTATTTACACACACCATACAAAGTTAAAGGTTACATTTTTAAAAGCACCTATAAAATTTTTTTAGAAACTTAAAGAAAGAATTTATAGGCCTATGGGATACAATTTTTGAATGTTGCATTAACTAATGTGATAAATTAGCAAATAGATATGACTTCTGACTATATTAGTAATGTGTGACTAAAAGAAGACTAGAGTAAACATAATTTTTCAATTTTTGGTGAAGTCAAACTAGTAGATCAACTTTAAGATAGTTCAAACCTAATGTCATCTATGTGTCCTTGATATAATGTGCGGTAAATTTCAAGCATAGGATGTGTATTTTCTAGAGATTTTTTCAGTGAAATTGTCAGAGAATTAACTGCCTCTTTCATGTCCTGTTAAGATTGTGTATCCAATTGCGTAGGCTTTAGTTAGTATAATGAATTTTTAGTGAAAGTTTAAGTGTGTTATTGAAAAATCAGGATATGTATTGTCCCTTAGTGAAAGGGATATTTGTGGTCTAAGGAAATATTTCACCATGTTTGTATTATTCTATTTCAGAGAGAGTTCTGTGGAGAGCCAAGTATCAGATATTTCTCAAATCTCATCAGCTTCTACCAGCAGACTGCAAACCAAACATGGAATGAAGGGAACTAAAGGGTCCAGTAAAACAACTTCAAATACTAAAAAGATTGCTAAGAGCAAAGCTGAAGTGAAAGGAACTGAAGTAAATAACCCAAGGTAAGTAGTTTTAGAAGGCAATATTTTATATTCGGGAAATGATTCTCTATTTATATTGTCATGATGTGTTAAGGATAGATATATTTGATATGAACATTTTCAAGTCCAATTTTACATTTTTGTTTTTTTATAAGTATCTGAAATGGTTTGAGAATTTGTTTCAGGGAAAGTTCAGTAGAGAGCCAGGCATCTGATATTTCTCATGTTTCATCTGTATCTACTAGTCAACTACCAACTAGACCACGTATTGCAGGAGTTGCTGTTTCTCATAAAACCACATCAAAGACAGTTAAGACCACAAAAGTCACTTCTAAGACTAAAACTGGAAAATTAGAGGAGAGAAATTTACGGTATGTGTTTAATACGACCTTAAATAAACACAGCAGAACATAATTTACAAATTATAAATGAGTGATAGTTATGTCATGTGGGCATAAAAAGGGAATAAAATGAATTTAGTTTATCAAGCAGCCCACCAACCAATGACAATATGATCCTTGATTGAAGCATACAGAGCTTACAAAAGCTTTCAACATGTCTAAGGAACACAGCCTCGTCATTAGGGTGGGGTCTTTGTGGGCTGGGCCCCAGCAAGTGAGAATTAAGCCCCAGCAAAACCTCCTTGAGTTCAGCAGAGATTGATTCATTTACAGTGTCTCTGTACAAAATCAAAAAGATATAGATTTTGGTACGTTTTGGCACCTCAAAATTGTCAGAAATGAGATCTCTTGGCCTGTAATTCAAAATCTAATCCCCAGCACCAATTCATTCCTTGCGACGGGGCTGGAGGAACATACCCTTTTTTATGGTGAAAAAAACTTCGCACAAATTTGATCTTTCTTATTTTTATCAGATAGATTGTGAATGGTCTGAAACAGTTAAAACAATATTTTCCTTCTTTGTTTCATATTTCTATCTCAGGTTTTGTCAGATGCAGATTTATAATTTATTCTTTGTGAGCAAAATAATTTCCTATATCCAAAAAAATATCAGTGATGAAACAGGATCTATAAATTTTCATTTTTTTCCCAGAGAAAGTTCAGTCGAAAGCCAAGCCTCTGATATCTCCCATATATCATCTGTGTCTACCAGTCGCCTACCAGCTAGACAGGGAAACCTGAAAATTACTGCTACTAAAACAAGGACCACTGTCCAATCAGAGGAAACTTTTACAAGGTGAGTTGAAATTATTAAAATTTAACCCTGTGGCTGCAAATTGATGATCTCCAAAAAATATCTATCTTGGATAAGGGGTTGATTGGTAGAAATTGGAAGTGGTAGAATGGAAGACTATAAGGTGGTTGGGGAGAGTGTATGTTTAGGCTGCTTTATGAATATATTTTTAGATTAATGTTCATTCTGACAACTTGCCTGTTGTGTTAAGGGTGTCCCTTCTTTAGCCTTAATTTGCCTCGTATGTCATTATTTACCATCTTGCATAATTGCTCTTACCAAATAGTTTTAGGCATTTTTGTTTTATTTTATCTTTATGTTGTTCCTGTATGTTTTCAGAGAAAGTTCAGTTGAGAGCCAGGCGTCTGATATTTCCCACATTTCTTCAGCATCATCCAGTCGACTACCAACTAGACCTAGTACTAAAACCATTAAAACAACAGCTAAATCTGTTAGCAATCAGGGTACAACATCTACTGGAAAGTCGACTCTAAAACCTTCTGCTGGACGAGAAATCACTTCAAAAAATGTAGCTTCAAAAACCCTGACAACCAAATCAAAAACTGGGTCTTTAGAACCAACCAAAACCACATCTCAAGTGCGCTCTAAGATTGCTGTCGCTGCCACGAAAGTGATTGCAGTCAAGAAATTTGAAAGTAATCTGAAAGCCAGCAAGGAAAAGAAGAAGACCACAGTGAATCTGAAACCACAGCTGAAGACAAAATCTGACAAAATGGGCAATCAGTCAGACAGTTTAACGAAATCAGGGTCTGATAGTGATACAGTAGTAATCTTCAATTCTAATTTAGAACATTTATCAATAGTTAAACCAGATAACTCGACTGACAATAGCGATGGAAAACCTGTACGAACTAGTGATATATCAGTGTCTTTGGATAATGGCAGTGTTAATGGCATACCATCTAATAGTGACATTGGTAATGTGACATCAAAACATGATGTTCTCAACAATAATAAAAAATCAAAAAGTGATGCACTCAATAACAGTGTGACGCCAATAAAAGACAAAGTGATTAAAAGTGACAGTAGTAAAACAATATTATCAAAGAGATCATCAAGTTCGTCTAATTCCAGTGTGACATCAAACTCACCATCCAATAATGATATAACATTGGCCAGTGAAACTAAACGTAATTATTCACGGAAACTAGACAATAAATCAACGAGAGTTAATCAGAATTATCAGAGTTGTGAGATAACGGACACGGTGCTTAATGAGAATATGATTGAACAACATAATGAGAACTATCAATCTGGACTAAATCCTAATTCAGACAGAAATTTTAAAACTAGTCGGGACAATTTGTCGAAAAATAAAACACAGATAAAAATGGGACAAACCTTGTGTAACAGTGAACTTTCTGATAACAATTTGAATGCAAGTGATGAATGCCTTTTGGAGAATTCAGAGAATGATTCCAGTGTTCAAAATAAAACTATGGAGAAATTTAAAAGTGATACATTGAAGAAATCAAAAGTTGCAACTAGTGGTTCAAAATCTCTTTCAATATCGCCAGGTGTTCATACCAAGAAATCTAAAGTTCAGAAAAAAGATGAATGGAAACATCAATTGAAATTAACCCAAAACACGAAATCAGATTCAAGTGGTACGAGTGGTTCCATTCAGCATGAAAGAACATCTTCAGACATTGATAATCTGGGTTTTGAAACCAAATTAGATCATGTTCACGAGGGTGAGGATAATCAGACAACTGAGAGGGGATTAGACAAACACCAGAGCCTGAAAAATATAGCAGTGGATGGAAAGAGTCGAAGTGGATTACCAGCTGAGTGCAGTGACTTTATCAAAACAGATTTAAATTCTGAAAAAGAGTATCAGGTATTAAACCCTGGATTTAGCAGTGAGTCAGAAAATGTGAGACAAGTGAAAATCAGTGAATTTAAATCAGACACCAACCAGACAGATTTATGGAGAGAAAACATAGATTTTAAGTCTGGAACGTCTGATGAAAGTTTGTGTGAACATCAGGCTGATTTATCATCGTCATCTCAAGTTTCAAGTTCAAAACAATTTATAAAAACTTCACCAAATTCTGTGGTGAGTACAAATATGAATGAAAATGGTGATGAAAATGAAACAGTCTCAAATGTCAAGAGTTCTCCACAATTTCAAGGATCCACTTTAAAGCACTTAAAGTCTAACCAGGAAAATCTGGACACTTCCTGCCTGGTCAAACCAGCCACTGTGGAAGGCAAGCAGACATCTGGAACAAATCACCATAGTAATCAAAGTGATAACCTGTATTTCCATAGTGACCATTTAACAGATTCTCAAAATTCTGGACTAAAAGCTGTAGCAGACGCCAGGTCAAAGTTCAGGTCAAAGGTGGAATGTGAAAGAAACCTGACCCCATATTTACAAAATGAAAACAGAGAATTAGAAAGAGGGAATTGTGAAAGTGTTGAGAAGAACTCTGTCTCAAATCTGGAGAAGTATGATTTTCAAACTGTAAAATCTATTTTGGACGTAACTATACTGTCATGTGAAAATTCTACAAAAAGTGATGAAACTTTGGAATTTAATACAGAAAATAAACATTTAGAACTTGGAATCAGTGATATAGTTTCTAGTGATGATATTCTAGCAGATAAGCTGTTTATTACCGACCAACCCAAATCACAAGATGAAAGAAATCTTTATACCAGTGACCAAAATAGACACAGAATTGAAATAAAATATGATAAACTAGACGAAATATTTAATAGTGATGATAAAAAACTGGTTCAAAGAGAAGCCACAAGCGCTGAGCAGGGTTTGAAAGAGTTGGGCCAAGTTCCACTGGAGTCTTGTACATCCAGGTTTAATGAGCCTTGTACGTCCAGGTTTAATGAAGTGAATTATAACATTAGTACCAAAACTGATAACTTCCAGCAAGGTAGATTAACAGACTCTAACAACCAGTCTGAATCTCACATTGATAATTCTATAGACTTTTCTGACAGTTGTTATGATAAACATACTGAAAGATTATCAGTAGACTTGAATGCCCAGCCAGGTGCAGCTCATTTAGAAAATGTTGTGAAACCTGAGACAAGTTTGAAATCAGACTGGAGTGTTGAAGATAAGACTACTTCCCTCACTGAAAGAAATGTTGATAAAAAAGATAATTTCTTCATAAATACAGTGATTCAAACACTCCCGAATACACAGGAACCTTTTGATGAAGGCAGAACTACAGACAACTTGTGCTCACCACAGATAAACTATTCTAAACCTGCCAATGTATTCAAGGATATCAAAAATAACTTAAATTTGACTTTAAATGATTCCTTGACAAAGGGTGAGTCATGTGAGGGAAGTGTTTCACATTCAATAGGTTTAGTCAATTCAGATGTGAAAGGTGAAAAAGACTCAGGAGATAGCAGTTTTAAGTCATGTGAGGACATAAAAGAAAGTGCAAATCAAATAGGAAATAGCAGTTTTGAGTCAGTAGAAAGTTTTAAGGATTGTGTGCAAAGTTTAACTGCAAGTAGGGATCAGAGTGCAGAGAATTTTTATGATTCATTTTCTGAAATTGGGATTAATTCTCATTCTGAGGTGGAATTTAGTGAAAATTGTAATGAGGATATTTATGATTCTAGGTCTCATAATGAGGTGAAAGAACAAACTGTGCCTGAAGACAAAAACATCAAATTACATGAGGATTGCCAAAATAAATTACATTATACTTTATATCAGAGGGATACCAAATTACATAAACATGTTGAAAATTCAGGAGAGACAGTATCGAGGCATTTTGATGTAAAAAAATCAGAGTTATGTGATCTTGTATCGAGGGAGAATGTACACGATGGTATTAGAACAGCTGGCACCGTCAGCCCGGATCATGTAAACTTTGTAACACAAACCGAGAACCAACATAAAGTTAGCTGTGAAAATAATTACTCAGAACTGACAAGTGTTAAACTTGGGGAGGCTGAAACTCATAAAACTTTTCTTCCAACTTTTATACCGACCAATGATACCAACAGACATTTACACAATCATTCAGTCGAAATACAAGATGTAATTTCTGATAGTCCTTTGTTAAACTGTGGAAGCGAATCTCAACTGTTACTGGCAGACGACCAAAATAAAGTTTGCGAATCAAAAGTATTGAGTGTTAAAGAAACTAAACCAACAATTCACAGTGAAAATTATAATAGTGACAACAATGGTCATGTGACTTTAATTTCCAAATATGGAGCCAGTAATAATTCTTTGGATAGAAGTTTTGAAGATTCGGAAGAAATTTCTACATCATCGGAAGTAGATCATTTTTCAAATGTGTGTACCTCATTCAGCCCCACCATGACCACAAGTAGAGAGGATTTGAACTCTCAGGCGCGGGAAGCCGCTCAAAGCCTGATTGGTTCATTTCTTCATTCAGGAGCTAGGTGCAGTAGCGCTAAAATGGTGGACCAGAGTACTCTTGACATGTTAAATGGCGTGCAAAGTGGTGAAAGTGTTTTTTCTGATAATGGTGCGAATTCCAGAAGTCAATTAAGATGTCAGAATTCAGAGAGTGTTAGTAACATAAACAATTCCAACAACCAAACTAAATCATCCATCTTGAGTGCTAAAGAGAAATTTTTTCAAACAGAACAAGGCAACAATGTGAATAATGGCAAAACTGTTTCCATCTCCAAATCAAAAGTTCAAGAAAAAATTTCAAAAATGGATGAAAGCACTTCCATACAGCCTCAAATAAACAATGTATTTTGCGTGAATAGCTCAAAAACTTCTCTGAATTCCTCAAAGACGTCAGAAAAAATCTCAAAATTGGTTGTTCGGGACTCAAAATCCATACTAACAGTGAGTTATTGTGATACACACATTTCTAGTCATATCAAAGATACCATCAGAGTTACACAGGCACCGGCTGAGGAACTTAAAAATGCTGAGGAGACCAAGAGTGAGATTTTGAGCCAATCATCCAGTTCATCTCGAAGTCACAAAGAAACCAAGACATCCTCAAGATTTTATATCAAAGATGGAAAGATTGTCTCCCCTGACGGAAAAGTTCTTCCAATTAGTGCTGATGAAGTTTTTGGCAAGTTAAATAAAGAAGTTGAGTTTAATGATAAAAACCCCTCATTGCATGATAAGGCAGAATGTGATTTGAATATGTCTGATATCTCAAAATTAACCAACACCAATAACACTGACAAGCTTCAGAATTCCTCTCTTATCTCCAGCCTGCAGTCTCCTACAGACTTATCTACCAGTGGAGAGAATAAAAAACAATTTCTGCCATGTAACGATGAAGGGATATCAGAAGAAACTAATTTAAATGATTCTGTGACGTCAGAGAAAACTGTGGAGGAAGGTCAAAGTTTATCAGACACAAATTCAAATTATTTGGCAATCAAAATAACATCAGGTAAATCCTCGCCTCGTGCAGCTTCAAATTGGAATCGTGTAAAAGCTCAACTGCCAAAATTTGAATCTTCAAAAATGTCCAATAATCGAAATGGTTCAACAGCTAACCTCAACAGCCCGGAGGTGAACGAGAGAATAGTACAACTTCGACAATCTGCTGAAAAGTTTGCTCAGGCACGCTGTTCCTCTCCTCCTCTCGAAAACAGATTTAGACGCGTTGCTAAGGAAGTGATGGTAAAATCAAATTTGAAGAAAGACATGACCCAGATGTCAAGTGCAGGAAATGTGAATTTACATAAAACTGAAGCAAATGTTATGTTAGATTCCAAATCAAAAACTGTGAAAACCAAAACACCTGAACGTTTAATCCCGAAGACGCCATCTTTGGTTAAAAGTAAAAGTACTGGAAGTGACTATAAAAGAGTGGTTCAAAAACAAAGTGACAAAAACCTTTTGGATAAAAAATCTGCAGTTGTACGACCAATATCACCATTAGCTTGTGAAGTGAACAATACTTTCAAATCAACCACCCTTCCTCGAACATTAGTAAACAAATCAACTGGCCAAATAAAATCTAAACCAACTGTGATTGTCAAACAGAAAATGGGTCCAGGGCCATTTCCTGTGGGAGATAAATCTTGTGACAATTTAACCACACTGCCATCTGAAGCTGTAGAGACATCAGTCAATCCTACCATGGTGCTCAGTGATTACGATAACCTTCCAAAACCAGTGGGGAACGTGCCTATCGAGGTTCATGTTGTGTCAAAAAGCCAGATTCCGTCTGATTCTAAAAGTACAAATCTACAGACTCATCCTGAAATAAATGTGCAACCGTCTGACAAATATGAAGTTGAAACAACCTCAATTTCTGCAAATGGAAGCCGAAAACCCAGTCAAGAGGAAGTTGAGATTATTACAGATTTTCCAAGTGATATTTCAACACCATCAGAAGAGAGTATTGGCAATGACCAACTGTGTAATGTGGAATTGAAAATTACTGAAGAAGATCTACAAAGTTCAGAGTCGGACAGCAGGAATCAGAGTTTTGAAAATGAACCAGATGAGAGCCTGATTTTCAGTGAGGAGAAATTGTCTTCAGAGGATAAAAGTTTTGGTATGGAGCCAGCCCACAAGATTGTCACTGAAAAGGTTACAGATGGGGAGAAGACATTAGAAGTAAACTGTGTGAACCAAGGCATTTCAGAGGTAGCTTTACAACAGAAAAAATCAGCAGAAGACAAAAAGGTAGCTGCTTCTGAGAGCATTGCAAAAGCCTCTCTGGATGCCCCAGAACTATCTGAAAAAGTAAACGTGCAACCCAGAGATGAGACACCACAATCTGAGGATGATCCAGAAATTAAAATGGCCAGAGTCAATAGATTTAAGGCTACAAAAGCATTATGGAAGAAGACAGTCACTCAAGTCATCAATAGTGGCAAACCTCCAGAAGTCAGTGAGTCCAAAGTTGAAGCAGCCGTAGACACTAAATCCAACACCAGTCCAGGAAAGGATAAAGTTCAGTCACTTCGTAAGAATTTGAGCAGCAAACTTACAACACCAGTCTCTGAATCACCCCTGACATCTCCGCTGGCAAACAGGAAGTACCAGTGGGTGAAAGGAGAAGGAGGAATCTGGAAGAAGGAGTACCTCGATGTTCCTCGAGAAGGGTCATCTTCACCATCAATCTGTGGGTCCCCAATGAGGGCTCGGTCTATTTCACCTAGTCCTATCAACGTTTGGTTACCTACCACTTCTACTTTAGATCATCAAACAGTCATTTGTGAAAATCTACTAAAAGATACATCTTGTGATAATGGCACCAAACAAACAGGTGCCCCTGAAATTGTCCTCAGCACAGAAGAATCAAATTTGGATATATCAGCTGTAATTAATGATCAAGAACCAACCTTGAAATATGAGACCATCTCAAAAATTTCTGCTAATCTGCCATCAAGGGAACCAGTGCAATCTTATCAACAAAAAATGGTGGAATTTGATAAAACTGTAAACAAGAAACCTGGAGAAATATTCACCCATGATTCACCTCAATCATT
Organism: Lottia gigantea; assembly: GCF_000327385.1. Taxonomy (NCBI): domain Eukaryota; kingdom Metazoa; phylum Mollusca; class Gastropoda; family Lottiidae; genus Lottia; species Lottia gigantea. Next base: position 300,945 of record NW_008708332.1, read on the forward strand.
AATGAATGATAAGAACCAGATTCACGGCAAAGTGGGAAACAAAAATATGGAGTTTAAACAGAAAATTGCACATTTAGAATCAAGTTTTAATTCCAACAAAATCAAGGAACCTGAAATCCTTTATAGTAGTATGACAAGAACTGCATCAGACCAAAATTCAACTGAAAAATTAGAATCATGTGATCATGAAATGCAGGATAAAATCAAAAACTCTGGTTCAAAAATTATTTCTGGTAGTGTAAAAACAGGTTTTGAAATTCAAGATGGTATTGATAATGGTGTTGAAATTCATAGTAGCAAAATCTCAAAAGAAATTTCACCAGAAAAATGTGTGGTTGCCGATATGCAAATTCCAGTGCATCAAGTATCAGTGACATCAGAGGCGCCACGTTCTGATAATAATGAAACTTCTGACCCTGTGACCTTGAAGACAGATTTCAATGAGATATTAGAGCGTGAGAAAGTTGCCTCTAGACAGAATGAGTGGCAAGGCACAGAGGAAGAAATTCTACCCAGCCCTATAGTGTACATGTCAGCTGGTACAACCAACAATCACAATACTGATGACTCCAATCTTCTGTCTCCTCAGAAAGCTCATCCTGAAAGTGCAATATTCATGTCCAAATCTCCTGATAAACAACTCAGTTCCAGTCTACTCTGTGACTTATTTTCCCCTTCTGGTGTTGTGGTTCCTCGTAGACTCAAAAAACAGGGAAAATCTAAAAATTTGAAATTATTAACGGAAGGAGCTGTGCGTTGTCCATCCTTGGTGTTGGAAGAATCATATTCCGATGAAGAACTCTTGGATAAACAGAATGGAAAATGTTCCATTGTTTTGGAAACGGATTTTAGCAGTTATGAACCAGTTGAGAATGTGAGAAGTTCTCCACAGAGAAGTCTTCGAGAAGCTGATATGAAGGTAGGAATTGAGATTTTATTTATCACAATGATACATCTCAATACAATCAACAAGTTTATATTTTATTAGCCAAAAATCATTTAACATGCAAAATGTTGAATTACTCTCTTATAATACAAAAATATAACTTCATTCTTTAGTTTTAACAACAACCATACAACCTTTCAACAAGTTTACATTTGATAAATAAAAATTCATATGATATATACATTTATCAAACAGAAATGAATATTGATTATTAACTACTTAACAATACCAACTAATTATATTTACTTATTCATTCATTATTACATCAAACTTATATTGGAAATATTCGGAACACAAAACAGTTTGAAAATATAAGGTACAGACTTCTGTTTTGTTATCAAAATTTTGATTTGCATGCATTAATAAACACGAAGTATTCATAAATGATGAATTCAAAATGACTCATTTTTGATAAACTGAAAAATGTATTGAAACAAAGATTCAGATAAGAGATAGTCTAAAAACAAGTGAATAGTGTAATGAAATTCAAGCTGCAAGCACACAATAAGATTGAACCAAGCCCCAAAATGCATCAGTAACATTTTACCTAGAGCAAGTACAAAATGCATATTTAAAGAATATATCTCTTTAAGATGAAATACATGAGGTCATTTTAACTAAAGAAGACCTGGTCCTATCTCTATAGTTCAGAGGAAAATTTATCATTTTCATGAAAGACAGTGCAACATTTTCACCATCAAAATCATATGTCTGAACCAGTGGGTTTTTAAGGGGGAGAAGAAGGCATGGCCTCCAAGTTTTAAATTTCTTATCATTGAGTTCTTAGATGTCTTGAGCTGTGGCTCCCCTCGACAAATCTGTGACTTCGTCTCCACCCTGATCAATAAAAACTAGAGGTGTGTAGTCTAATGACTAATCAAGAGCATACAAATTTGATTTCATCGATTAAAACATCAAATTCAAAACTGTTGTTGAATCATATGTTAGCCATTTTTACATCAGCTGTTTCAAGAGCGTGGAAGGTCACCATGTGTTCTGTAACAAGAACAGGAAGTATTTAAATTAACATGCACATGTTATGCACGCACACTGAACACTTGACATCTTACATGATATAACTATTCATCAACTACTTACTTTCCCTACTTTAAACAGATAACAACTAGTTCTAATTTATCTTCTAAAATAACACTCAAACACAATGTTTATCTAAGAGCAATGTTCCCAGCCTGTTCATATTGCACACTTAAATATAAACACAAAAGGAATTGCTGGAGGCTAATTTAATCATTTTTATTTTTATTTTAAGTTATATACATTGAAAATGGTACTGAACAACTAAGATTTAAACTAAATAAGAAAATATTGTTCTGAGCAGCAATAACTTGTAGGGAATAACCAATAACATCATCAGAACAACAACTGTTCTGAACAGCACTGTTATATATTGTAGTCTTAGAGATTCTTTAATATAAAAGGAAACTGTATAATATTTTTAAAAAGGAAATGCTGACAGATAGTTTCACCTTTTAAAAATCTATTATTGAAGAGCAATGTAACAGAATGTAGGATGATGAATCCTGGATATAAAGTTGAATCTCATGTTCCTTCAGGGTCAACACAATAATCATTGCCACTCTGGCTTTAGATTGAGTGTTAGGCCCTACTCATTTGCAGTGTAATTTTAAATTTTAATCTAACATTGATATGAAACAATTTATCATCAATTATCTTTAAGATAGTTTCTTCTCTTCTTTCTTCTAAAATCTGAAAAGAAACTTACAATGCAAGAAACAAAGATCTGGCCTTAACA
>NW_008708332.1:303714-331972 GCF_000327385.1 Lottia gigantea
GGGTTTTGAGGTCACAAAACCAGATTTAACACTTGTATTTTAAGGGTCACCATGACATTTAAGCAAACTTGGGCAAATAATCCAAACCCTGGATAAAAATATCAGATCTAATGTCTAAATTAAATAGGCCTACTACTGATACAATAATAACAAGGGGTGGAAGTTGTTATCAGGTAGATATTCTGAGCCCGGACTCTAGTGTTAGAATATCTTGTAAAATATCAGATCTAATGTCTAAATTAAATAGGCCTACTACTGATACAATAATAACAAGGGGGTGGAAGTTGTTATCAGGTAGATATTCTGAGCCCGGGCTCTAGTGTTAGAATATCTTGTAAAATATCAGATCTAATGTCTAAATTAAATAGGCCTACTACTGATACAATAATAACAAGGGGGTGGAAGTTGTTATCAGGTAGATATTCTGAGCCCGGGCTCTAGTGTTAGAATATCTTGTAAAATATCAGATCTAATGTCTAAAATAAATAGGCCTACTACTGATACAATAATAACAAGGGGGTGGAAGTTGTTATCAGGTAGATATTCTGAGCCCGGGCTCTAGTGTTAGAATATCTTGTAAAATATCAGATCTAATGTCTAAAATAAATAGGCCTACTACTGATACAATAATAACAAGGGGGTGGAAGTTGTAATTAGGTAGATATTCTGAACCCGGGCTCTAGTGTTAGAATATCTTGTAAAATATCAGATCTAATGTATAAAATAAATAGGCCTACTACTGATACAATAATAACAAGGGGGTGGAAGTTGTAATTAGGTAGATATTCTGAACCCGGGCTCTAGTGTTAGAATATCTTGTAAAATATCAGATCTAATGTCTAAAATAAATAGGCCTACTACTGATACAATAATAGCAAGGGGGTGGAAGTTGTTATCAGGTAGATATTCTGAGCCCGGGCTCTAGTGTTAGAATATCTTGTAAAATATCAGATCTAATGTCTAAATTAAATAGGCCTACTACTGATACAATAATAACAAGGGGGTGGAAGTTGTTATCAGGTAGATATTCTGAGCCCGGGCTCTAGTGTTAGAATATCTTGTAAAATATCAGATCTAATGTCTAAAATAAATAGGCCTACTACTGATACAATAATAGCAAGGGGGTGGAAGTTGTTATCAGGTAGATATTCTGAGCCCGGGCTCTAGTGTTAGAATATCTTGTAAAATATCAGATCTAATGTCTAAAATAAATAGGCCTACTACTGATACAATAATAGCAAGGGGGTGGAAGTTGTTATCAGGTAGATATTCTGAGCCCGGGCTCTAGTGTTAGAATATCTTGTAAAATATCAGATCTAATGTCTAAAATAAATAGGCCTACTACTGATACAATAATAGCAAGGGGGTGGAAGTTGTTATCAGGTAGATATTCTGAGCCTGGGCTCTAGTGTTAGAATATCTTGTAAAATATCAGATCTAATGTCTAAAATAAATAGGCCTACTACTGATACAATAATAACAAGGGGGTGGAAGTTGTAATTAGGTAGATATTCTGAGCCCGGGCTCTAGTGTTAGAATATCTTGTAAAATATAGCTTTAATATAGCACCTTTCTTGCTTTTTTTTTTTCGCTTGATAAAGGGATTAGTCCCGAAACATAGGTACATTTATTCTAATATAGTCTTAAATTTTCCTTTTAAACTTGTTAATAACACAATAGTTTTTAGAGAATTGTACATTTTAAAAGAATAGTGAGACATATTGGAACGAAACTAAGACATGACTAGCTGATTTCCCAGGAAAATCCTTTATTGGAAAAACTACTCTAAACATGTGCTTTCCACTTTAAAAATTACAAACCACAAGTCAGAGGTGATTAATAGAATCATCTTTCTCATACAGATTTGTATCACTCAAACTAGAAAACCACAGCTTAGAAATGATATCATAGTATCATAGTTAGTCTGTTTACCAGGACAATATTTAAAGATTCATACCCTCTCTCCAGATTACCAATAAAGATAATAATTGTCATTTAAATTGAGTAATAGAAATGATTTTATTTCTGTTTACTCACTGACTCAATGATAAAAACATCTATAAATAATCACACAATGAGAAATAAAAGAAACTGCTTTATGTTTTACAAATCGTTTCAAAGCGTTTTCATGATTATTATTTCATTATCTTGTTGAAACGTGCAAAACAAAATGTTTTTTTGACCTTCGAATTTTATGTATTATTTAAAGCAGCTATGACGAGTGTTGGGCAAGGCACGGTATGGTAACTCTTCTAGACACCTGATTCCACTTTTCATGAAATATATCTTCATTTATGATTGACATAATTTCTCATATCAATAGTTAATTATCTGCAACCGATTTTTTGCCAAACTCGTTTTGGATTTTGTGGTTCAGATCGTTAGTACAAGTATATGTTTTTTTTTGAAACAACTGATGCCTGACGACCAATATTTTTTACCAATCTTAAAAATCATTTCAGATATGAAAAGAGTAACTTCCATTTAAACAAAAGATTTTCTTTTATTCTGAATATTCTCATACAAGAGTTAAAACAGTCTGACATTATATATGGTACTAATTGTCATGATAACCTTGACTAAAGGAAAAATATCTGATTATCCAGATCCTCTAGGGACAGTTATCTGGTTTATTACATGATCTGATAATGATTATTCTATTTCCCTTTGTTGTTTGATGAATCGTGGGTTGATCCTTGTCTGGGGTTCTGTGTGATGTATTTATATTATATTTATATTAATATTTGTCTTTATACTCTTGATGGTGAATTGAAATTTATGGATTGTATAAATGTGATTTGCAATATCAGATTTAAAACAATACTGATAGTCTGTGAATGACTTTGCTTTAACGAAGTATAAACATAGGCACAAACTTGAAACAATAATAATGAAATCTTTATTAGGGTGAAAATTAGGCCTGGCATTTTCACAATTTCGCCCTTCAAAGAAACACAACATATAAAATACAAAAGAAACAAAAACAAAAAAACTACAATCACTGAAAGCAGTAAAACTCTTAACAGTTCTATATATTTATCATTTATCTGATTATGTTGTTGTATTTTAACAAGCTATTTAAGAGGGATTCAAATTGAATTCAGCCAATTTTTGAGACAGAAGCTGACAGAATGTGAATGATGATTTTTCTTTTCTTGAATCAAATTTAGTTGATTTATAAAAGTCACAGTGTCCTAGGATTACGGTGACACAGTAATTAGCCAACTAGTATTTTCTAATTAACATTATTACTTCTCTCTAGACAACATCCATCAATTATCTCCCCTTGTCTTTCTGCCATTTCTCACGTTTTTTGAAACTATTTAATTAGCCTCTATCAATACCAAATGTTTCTATACTGGCAGAAAGTCATTGATGTTTAGTATAGATGAATGGAGGTTCAACGATTGTTTGTTCATTAATTTGCATTAGCTCTGTGAGTTAGATATTTGAAGGTGAAGGGTTGGATCCATGTGTAGTTCAAGATAATACCTTGGATTGTTCTAACTCTTTTGCAGCTTATCAGTGGAACAGGTCCATATTCATTCAATTCAAATAATGCAAAGTTAAAACAAACTGACAATTCACAAAATGAAGAAAGCATTTATAAGCGTTAACCAATGATTGTGAAAATGATATGTCTATGATAATACTGCATATTGCACAATTTCTTTACCATGAGAAAGGCTTGCCAAGCTTGGGGTTGCACAAAAAATTAGTGATTTTTTTACCACTGGATTTTTGACAGTCTGCCATTTTGTAATTGATTGCTGATGTTTGAAAGTATTACAAGAGTTTCCTAATGATTTAAACAGGAAATATCAAACAAAATATTGTAAGAAGAGTTTTCCATGCAATTTTGATGGTCCACCATTTTGTAATTGATCACTCATGTTCAAAGGTGCTAGGATATTGAACAGGATATATTAATGATAATACATGATAAAATAAGATTAACAAGAGGGCCATAAAACACCAATATCAATACTAGTACAAGTTATACTGATGTGTTATAAATCATATTTTATATCTTACAAACCATTAATATGCTCTGTACAACTACTCGATAAATTTATTAGCTATATGGACTCTAAAAGCGATACTATATAATTTACAAACCCAATCACTTTGGATTGGATAACTATATTGGGCATAATAAATAATATTTTATTTCTTAAAACCATTAATATTCTCAGAGACATAGATATATATATTATAATATACCTTAAATGAGATATTATTATGATTTTACCTGGTGTAGTACAGTAGAGTGCAGGTCTAAATATAAAAAGGTATCCTCCAGCAAGGATATTTGAGCATATCTTGGTCTATAAACATGTACAGTTCCAAATTATGATGAGAAATGAATCTGAGAGAAACACTGATAGGTCCAGTTAAGACTGTGAGACACTGAAAAGAAAAATATAATTGTTTAAGTTAAAAAAGATTTGAGGTGTCTGGAACAGTCTGTAACTAGAATCGGACCTGGAATAATATTTATTTTAGAATTAAAGAATATTGACAACAAGAATGGTGCCAGACTGACCTAATTCCTGCAAGTCTATTTTCAGGAATTTAGACCAGTATTATGATAGACTAACTAATTAGACAGAAGAAATATACACAGGTTCTAGTGGGCTGACTGATTGATGTTATGAAAACCTCATTTAGAATCTTAGAGTTTGGCTTAATGGGGATCTTCTTCAGAAGCTCTATAATAGTCTTCAAGTTTTACTCACTGAAAGATGCTTGGCTTAAGCCACAAAGGGGGCATAAATATTACATAGGTAATAGTAATACAGATTAGAATGAATATATGTTATAGTATTTCACAGTACAGTTAATCATGTAGTCATTCAGATGAGACCATGAAACAAAGCTCCATGTGTTATGAGCTCTTGGCTGTTTGTAATTAAAACGTATAACTAATGCTTCTGCCAATGAAAGATTTTACTTATTGCATACTACATGGTGTTGTTCATTTTCAATAGCTCAAATTAGAGAAAAAAATAGGAAGGTTTGAATTCAATACATTTATTTCGGTTGTGGAACCACACTGAGAACTGTCAGTAACGAGTTGGCTCAAGTTAAACAAAATTCTGATACCAGGGCCAGTGCTGTTAGGGGTCTCTCTGTGTTGTCTATTTGTGGTGAGCAACTGACCTATTTCTCATTTATTTGGTAATCAATTATCCAGTGAGCAACTTGTCTATCAACTGCTATTACCATACATACTGAAACTAATACTGGAAGCGTGACATAAGGTATATAAGTGTAATACAGGAAATACATGTCTGGTATTTACCAAGAGGTTTACATTGATTCTATGATTGTTTATTGTTCAGATCAGGTCACTGTCATCTTGACCTCAACATAATATACTTCATTACGTACTATTATACAGATTCATCTTATCTAATGTGATCACCATCATAATATATATTATACACACGGTAATGAAATTCTGATTTTAGTATATGAAGTGTTTTATGACTATTTTCTGCATCAGATTGGGCTAATAAAAACTGGCCTCATACCTGTTCAAACTTGCAGATTTAATTTTGGCAAGACTGTTGCATAAAATTACTGGTTATCAATAACCAGCCATCTTTAACATGCACAATCTGCAGCACAAAGGGCCTTGATACATTGTCTTTTCTGAAAGACTAGATGTTCTTCCATCTGAGCTACCCTAGCTCCCAATATACTGAGAGAATCATGATCTGGAATTAAGAAAAAGTCTTTAACAAGCTGATATTGTATAAGAGCATATCAAACCCTTATTTTTTTTAAAAATGTCACAATCAATTGCTAGTTGAAACATGTATCTAGATAATAAGAGGGAATACAGGTTATTTATAGGGGGATATCAATACAACACTTTAAATATACATGTGTAAACTGTAAAGTTATGAGAGGCAATAAAAAGGAAGACAGGTGTATTTGATCAGAACAACTGAATGTATTACATTGTATTACTGGTTAATTTATAAAACAGGTGGTTAGTATATACTACTTACATCATATACCACCTGTAACCTTCTACATACTAGTTGTAGAGAAATAAGGAACATGCCCTATGAAAGTAAAACATGCTAAAAAAAACATTTTGTTTTTGGAGCTTCATCTTTAAGCTGAAAGCTAATACAGGTTGAATTATGACCTGGACAATCTTGTCCACCAGCTGGATCAATAGCAAAAGAAATTGGTGTAGATATAGCCCATTAAAATATCATTATCAACTCAGTATGTCTGATCAATTGAATATTGCTCTAATCAGATGGAAACAAGAGACAGGGGAGATAATTCTGTATTGAATCAATGACAAGTTGACTGTCATCAGAACGGATACAGGACTCACTCCAGTAATTATTTTGCCATCTCTCTCCATGTTAAATAGATATTTGTCAACTTTCCACTATATTATATGCAAGATGGCCTGAACAATTCTAAATCTTAATCTCTTCATTTTTCCTAAATCTAAATGAATTGAGAATTTCATGCTAAAATCTCCTCCAAAAAAGGGAAGAGAAGGCCCCAGGATTTCTAAAAATACCACAGACTAAATTCATATACAATCATTAGTACAACGTTAGACCAGATGGTCAACATAGTGACATAGATACTGAGATTTAAGACAAGCTGACTGTCACCAGACCAGATGGTTAACATAGTGATATAATCAGATATATCACAGGGTTAATATGGATTAACTGAATCTCCAATGACTGTCTGATGACTTCAACTGCCTCATTGACACTGACACAGACAGATAAGGTTAACCCAAGTTTTTCTACATAATGATTACAACATGAGAACACGATTAAGCTAGATAGGTAATCCTTTACTTAATCACATGTTAAGATATACATCTGTTTCATGATATTTCAAACTGGTATAGGGCAAAAAATTGATGTTCAGTAATGCCTGTATTGTGGGAAGTTTTTTTCGAAGAAATCGCTGTTGCAGATCGAAATCTTCACTTTAGATCTGGAAACTGGCAGCATATTGGAGAATCTGATCATTAACAGCGTTTAGTTCACTAGCCACTCAAAATTCTAACAACTAATTAGATGTATTTAGATGTTGACTCTGATAAGTTTTGAATCACCAGTTCATTTCAGTTCATTTCAGGTCTTCCAGTTCATTTCAAATCTTCCAGCTCATTTCAGATCTTCCTAAGAAACTTGGATAATTTCTGGCTGATTTTATTCAATAGCTAATAATGTTGTTATTTCACTAAGTCCAGTCATTAATTGTATTGTGATACAATAAAAGAGAAGTGTAAAAAGTCTATCTGGTTTGTTTTGTTATAAAACTGTGAAAACTTGGTAGGTGGTCCATTACCAATGTTGTAATGTTTACTTCTCTACAAAACATTGTTTACAATTTCAACATTATTCAATTTGTTGTACAATGTTTTGTATCTGTTTCTATACTAGATCACATGAGGTTATCTTTACACTTTCTTGTAACTGAACCATTTCCCTAATGAATTTAAAGTAAATTTGTTTTCTTACAAAATAAGATTTATTCATCATCAGTTTTTTCATGTTTTATTGCACAAAACACAGATAAAGTGACAACCACCTACAAGTTGTAAGAGGCTGATACTTCCAATCAGTTCAGTGAATTGAAATCAGTGTGTAATTATAACACTGTGCTGTGCGTTTCGAAGAAATTTATTATACTCAATGAGTTATTTACTAGAGACAAGATGACATGTTTTATGAAGCCATTTTAGAACAGAGATGAACTGAAAGCATAGATATATTACGCAAGGAACCCCTTCTGATTTGCTTTATCAGTGGACATGACACTACATCAATTTCCAGTATCTTAGTACCATATCCAGTATTTCCAGCACCGTATCATTACTCCCTTGCCTAAAATAGTTTGAGACTACCAATATTTTATGAATAATTTGTGGTTTTCAAATTCTTATTTACCTCTGATGCACTAAACCAATTTTCACACAGTTTTATCAGTAATCATAACATTTGGAAGAAATCCAAAAAAACTTTTAGAAGAAATATCGGCTATGATAAGAAGTAATTTATTAAATGTTGTTTACTCTCAGAATATTAATAAAGCATTGAGTTATCTCTTCTATTATTTTTACTGGTGGTTGGTAGAATTGATAATTCTAGTCTTGTTCACTCTGATGGAACAACTGATAGACATGCACAATTGAGTCTTCAGTCTGTATTCTGAATCAGATGGTTTGCTGTGAGATCTGAAAGCCTTGAATGATTGAGTCTTATATCTTCATTAAAGGTTTAAGTGCTTAACCTCTCTCTGATAGTCTTGCACAATTGAGTCTTTGGTCCTAATATTGAATAAAATGACTTGCCAACTTTGCGGGGACAACTGACTGCCTTGCACGATTAACTCTTTCTACTGGATCCAATGGTTTCCACCCTGGATCAGTTTTCAGTCATAATGTCATATCATCATATGGTTTGGTAATTCTCCAAGTAGTGCACTCTTCATCAAAATCTTATGATTGATTCAATCTATTTGGGGGGCACTCTATGCAATGTTATTTTTGTCTGAAAATAGAAGGTAAATGATATTAAACATTGGATGAATTTGTTCAACACCAGCAATTTGAGCTTGTTTGAAAAAGTTGTGCATGATTCAAGCCTGACTTTACAAACAACCAGGCCAATAAGACTATATTTAGAAACATTATTAAAAAAAATTTAGATTTAAAATTTGAAATTTCAAACAAGTAAAACTTGTTATCTGTTGTCAGTATATCAGACACCATTACACGGTTTAGCTGTTACACATTTTTAACATTTTTTGTCTTTCAAATTCAACTGACCATGGACCTGATTACTATGATTACTGGTTTTTAAACTTGTCTCAACAGTGAAATATTACTAATATAGATAGATTTGTTGTTGTATATGTATCATACACACTGACAGCATTGATATGCACCACTCCAATTTCAATCAGATGTCTTTGGGTCTTGTAAGTTGCACTAAAATTGCACTAAAACTATGTTTAAATCTTAATGTTTTACGTTATTGTCAGGTATTATTAGGAGAAGTGATATCATATAGAGCATTTCTATAATGACAGGGACCACAGACATCTGATGCAAGATTAAAATGATGCAAATATAATCCATATGTATAATGACCCTGATACACGAAGAAAAGTCATAAAAATTCTTTACAATCTGTTTAAATTTGTCAATCAGTGAAGTATTACTTTGTTAAAGTTTTAGTTTGGCTAGACATAGTCGAGGTTCATCCAATATGCGTTAAGATCAAAAGTTTTTACAACAGAATTCGGGATCAGTATGCATTTGAAGTGATCTTTCTGTCAACATTTCCTATAAATTGTCAAACTAAGCAAGTTGACATCTTAAGTTCTTATTGTTTTGTGAAGTACCTGATGATTGGACGTCCCACAGTGTAATTGACCAGTAAATAAACTTGTTACGAACAGTGTGAATAGTAACAATATTGTGTGTTATATTTATGAAGTAGAATAAGTGCTCCTTGATTATTATCTGTAGACAACCCCTAGTAGGGAGTCTATTATTAAACTATCATTACCATGTCATTATTAAAAAATGGGGAGAATGTCACCAAATATTAGGATTTATAATACATAATTGGTGTTTATAAGAAAAAATGAAGAAAAGTAAAATTCTAACCCCCATTTCTCAAAATATTTTCAACATTAACTTTCATTGAAATTTGAAAGAAACATTTCTCTATTGAAACTTCTGGCCTGGCTTGATACTGTTACTGAGAATACAGTAAATAATCAGAGTTATGAAATTACAGGGATGTTTTTAAAAATATCAAAATTAAATCTTGATTCCGAAATAAAGCATAAGCCTTAAAAGAATTATTTTTATGAATCTTTGAATACAAGCTCTTAGAATCATTACAATAATTTTTAAATTTGAACTATCACCTGGTTAATTCTGAAGTAATTCATTAAATTTCAATTTGAATTATTAAAATTTCTGACTCTGAATTATTAAAAATTGTGACAGCAGTGGTATATAATGAACTTTATAGCCAATATGATTAGACTTGTATCATTATTAATTCTGTAATAAATCTCAAATTTCTAATATTTCTAATTAATGTTCAGTATTGTTGAATTCTTCACAAGGTCTGAAGATAAAATCTTAATACTTACTGTAAGCAGACACTCAAATTATTGTAATAAATATAAATATAACTTTATGTATGTTTTACGGTTGTTGGATCTAATATAATTGTTTTGTGATATGATACAACATTTTAAACTTATGGAATATGGTCAATAAAACAAATGTTCCATTTAATACAATGTTTGTTTTGTGTTCAGTATTCAATAACTTCTGTTACGAATATTGGAAGAAAAGTTGTCACATCAATGATAAAATTTTTTGATAAGATTTAAGACTTTTGGAAAGAATAGTTGAATTATTAGTGATCTATATATAATCTACTTCAAACATGAGTTCAATATAAATGCCCACTCATGTACTTTCTAATATAACGAGGTTTTAGACAGGATTATCAAAAAACCTTATTAATGGCCTCTCCTAATTCATCCAAATAACAAGCCTCAATCAACCAGTAACAGTATTTTTTTTGCAACGGGTTGTTCTTCACTAGGCATAGTTTAGGTTGTGCTAGTTACAGGTACCCCTATGGTTGAAAATCGATAATAATGAGTTTGCTAATTCATGACAAAGTGTCCCTCACTGCCTATCTTCATTAGCTCAAACTGGAGCAGAAAAGTAAGGTGTAATAACTCATTTTGATCTGGTAATGAAATATCATCTTAACACCATCTTATCTAAGCCTTAATTCACTCAAATATGACATCAACTCAATATTCTAGAGTTGATTTATCCTCAGGAGATTAATTCTAATATATATGCATACTCAGGTACATTTTTAATACAACAAGATTTACAATGAAGCCTATGATCACTAATGAAATTAGTATATATATAAATTACTCTAGTAATATCATTGCACACCCATGTAAAGACAAGATTTTCACCATTATTTGAACGCTTTATCAAGGACTGTTGTAAAAGGGACTGTGATGCAAATTCTTGTAGTCAAATACTGTATACCTTTTGTAGACTAGATTAACACCATGACTGAAACGCCTAACTTGGACTGTTGTAAAAGGGGTATTTGATGCACATCCATGAACAGTCTAATATACCTTGCTACAAACTAGATTACCACATAGCTTAATCAATGATCAGGCCGTGTTCAGACCAGCACAGGTCAACTAGAACATGTCCACATTGATGAGATATTCATATTCAGTCTTTCATGAAATCTGATCAGTTTGTCACTTGATAATACCTGAATACACAGACTGGCTTGGTCAAAACGTGTGGTGGTAAGGGAAAGTCTTTTGTTGTAAACGTGGTTTAAGTTTTGGGGATTTGTAAATTTTCTAAACTTTGTATGTATAATTGAGATGCTGATAGTCATTTGCACCATTTCATTTTTTAGTCAGAATGTGTTTGTATAATTCCCCTAACCTTAAACTAAGCGTTCTATGACATGACTAATGCAAAACTTGCTAATGATATATTAGGCTTTTGTGATAGTGACATCATTTAACGCTTAGTGTAATTGTTGGAATTGCAAGAACTGAAATTGTTGCCAATCAATGCTATCGGTGTCCCTGATACACATAAAAATTTGAGAAAAACCTTTTTCCAATCCTGTCAAGACACTGGTTATTCATTTCTGATGTCATTGAAATCTGTGTTTGTAATTACCAAATAAAGATTTTATCAGATGTTTCTGTGCACAAAGCTCTACCTGCATTATCAAGATTTACTCCTAGAATTATATGTACATCAGTTGATTGGCTAATGAGATAAAATAAGCCAATGATTGAGCTAGTTGATTAATCTTAACCCAGTATGACAGTCCCTGACCTTGATGTAGATTTGTTTGCTTGAGTTGACGGCCTGTCGAGACATTATGTACCTGTGTATACTCTATAGTTGACAGTTAGGTCGGACTAATACCTACTATCAACCAGGATAAAAGGTGTTTTGTTGTGTTTTATGTGAATCAGTGATATTTTATGTCTCAGGATTTAACAACGGTAATTTTTCTATTGGACGTTACTTGAATACATGGTAATAATATATAATTATTCTCTTTCTTTTGTGGATTGGAAATTAGGGTAAAAAATAGAAAAAATATTGGTTATTTTTGTGAATTGGACTTTAACTACATGGTAATATAATTATATATTTTAATAGTGGATTAAAATTGGCATTTTTGTATTGTTTTGTTTGATTCATATTCACCCTTGTTGAAGATGATCAGATGAAAAGATGAGTTTTAAAGTTAAAAAGTTAGTTCAATTTGACTTCAGTGATAACTTTGTGATGATTTAAGTTGATGTTATCAAACTGTTATTGTCTGCTATACAGATTTTCTTAAAGAAATATCTTATTTACAAATCCAATCATCAGTTGATGGATATTCTGAAAGGGATTAGCAGGAGTTGTTTGGTCTTTTGAGTTGTTCCTAGTTTCTTAATGGGTATATTGTTACTCATTTAAAGGATATTACAAGTTTTAGAATTTTGAAAACAAAGTTGGTCAATGAACTGAATAATTATAAGATACTTTGATACAGGGTGATACCCATTCTACATTTTGCTCTCCCCACTTTCTAGGACCTTTTGTAGTGATATTTGCTTGCTGGTAGACATCAGTATATCAGTTGGCTCGCACCCCCAAACTCCAACCTAAACACCGAAATGAAAATCACAGATTAAAAGCGAATTGCAAGTTGTCTTTTTGTACTTGGCACCTCCCAGCACATGTACATGTTGGAGCTTTTCTTATAACTAGACTTGGTGTATACACAGTCAAAGGTGACCACAAGTTGTTGAAGTATTGAGAAGACAAAGTTGACTTGTTTTAAAAGTTGACATGTTTTTGTCATTGTTTTAGTTTCAACAGGGAAAATGTTTTCTGTTTAATGTATTGACACTTCCCGTCATTATGTTGGTTGTTTTAGAAAAAAGTAAGTTTTTGTAAGAAAAGAGTCAATTTAAAGTCATTGAGTTTAGAAAAGTTCAACTGAGTTTTGTTTACAGTTTCACTTGTAACAGTTGCCATTTGTATGTAATGTGATATGGAATGTGATATGACCACAGCTCTGAAACTCTCGAATGGTTGGGTTGTGGTTTCAGAATTTTGTGGTAATAGAGTGTGTTTTAAGCCTATGGAATCCAATCGTCGCCAAAAATCGCAATACAACTTACAATGCCAGAGTTCCCTGAAAAATTCAGAATTTGTTTAAATATTTCTTGTGTGTGTTATCCTGGGAAGATTTTGCTCATCCCCATTAGTTTAAAATTCTGTTTCATTTGTACAATATGAGATAATTGCATGTGGTTAAATTTTTGGCTTGTTTAGTTTTGAAATAGTGATCAACATGACAGCATTATTTCAGATGTGTCACCTTAGTTGATGTATCAGACAATGTATCTTGATAGTTTACTAATGTATCTTGATAGTTTACCAATGTATCTTGATAGTTTAACAATGTATCATGATAGTTTACCAATGTATCTTGATAGTTTACCAATGTATCTTGATAGTTTACCAATGTATCATGATAGTTTACCAATGTATCTTGATAGTTTACCAATGTATCATGATAGTTTACCAATGTATCTTGATAGTTTACCAATGTATCTTGATAGTTTAACAATGTATCATGATAGTTTACCAATGACCAAGATTTTTTCTGATGATTTCAATACCATTGGTTTAAGCAACACTAAATCTTCAATGTACAGGGATATACACCTATTTTTTTCTTCGCTTCAACATGTTTTGTCCATGAGTAAAATATGATTATCAAAAGACATCATGGTCAGAGCAACTAAGTGAGTTCATGCTTTATTTTGGGGCAGTAAAGAACAGGCCTTACTGGATAACAATTACTATGGATTTTACCTAAATAATATCTTTAATGACTGTAAAGATATAAACACACCAAGACTATTTCCTGGCTAGGAACTCAATTCTATTTACATCTATCTTCTAGTTGTCAGGACTATTATATATTATTTATTCCACTATCTGTATTTTTATAGTTGATATCTAGAATCGTGTCTGATACTAGGACAGAATGATATATATTTAATATTTTAGTTATCTACATTGTTGATTTTCTATAGTTGAAAAAGTTCCAGGTTGAATTTGACATGTACAGTTTCCCTCTTTACACAGTTAAAGAAGGATGTAATAAAAAATCTGTACAAGCAAGACAATTCATCCAAGGTAT
The DNA here is from genome assembly GCF_000327385.1 of Lottia gigantea. Lineage (NCBI taxonomy): Eukaryota > Metazoa > Mollusca > Gastropoda > Lottiidae > Lottia > Lottia gigantea. The sequence goes on from NW_008708332.1 coordinate 318,030, forward strand.
GACAAAATCATGAGTAAAGGTAGTATAGTAGTGGACTCCTCCAAATAGAAGTACCATCAGGTGTTTCAAAATGAGTAAGCATGGTCTGCTTTGTGTGCAACACCTGCCACTGCTATAATGGTAAAAATCATGAGATACAACCAGATCAATGCCTGACCAAAAATTCCCATGTTATTGTATAAAATCTGATATATATATAGGTAGGTAGATGACAAGTTAACATTCGCTTCCAGCTTATATATATATAAGGTTATATGTAGTTGAAACGAATGTTGATTGTCATCAGCAAATAATGAAAGCACCGACAAGAAATTAATAAAATTAGACAAAATTTTATAAAATTGGTGTGAAAAAGTGCTTCAATATAGCCTATTATCCTTAATAGTTGCCAAATGCCAAGATATCAGGGTACCCTCTATGACTTCCTGTACTTGTTGATTGGCTGAAGCTTGGTTAATCCAGGGTTAATTTAGTTCGGTAAACCACCAGGGATTACGTACTCTTATTTCTAATCCTTCTAACACCTTGCTGTTTACTGGGGTTTAGTCTTGATTCTTAGAGGACTGAATAGTTGTTTACTTTGGAAGCTGAAACATGTGAAAAAATACATGTTGAAAAATTGCCTTGTACTAACTACATGCTACAGAAAAATATATTTGAGTTCTGAATTTAAAAGATTATTGTTAACAAAAAATTAGCGATTAGCTCATCAGAAGTAGTATTATAAGGCTGCTAGATCTGACTATTCATCAGAGAACTGTTTCTTCTTACTGCTTACTCTTCTCTTTACACCTGATATCACTTTCCGTTTGAAATATTTACTTATGATTGTTATACTTCTTATTGTGAAAAGTTCATTAGCTGCTACCAATGTTTTGCCAATATGTTTGGATTTCTGGTTTCGTTTTGAGATTCAGATAGTTAGTACTTGGTTTATTTATCATGAATAGATTTCAGAAGCACAAAGTTTTTGAAATTTTTGATTAAATCTTGAGTTTGTAACTTTGAACTATTTAATAAAGTTTTCAAACTAATCAATGTATTGAGTAGAAAAAATTTAAGTTATTGAAGACAAGTTGGTCTGTGGAGGTTGATTAAATCTTTTGTATTTTTAATTATCTAAAAAAGTTTTCTAAAATTCAAATCCGTCGGTGTTATCATTTATTTTAGAAAGAATTTCTGGTCTGTGTAGAAAATGACTAGATTTTAAAGAGGTTGATGAAAACTTATGTTTGAAACATTGATCTCAGATCACAAGTCAACAAATAGAATAAACACAGACGTGACTTCATCAACAGTCGACAAACTTAACACATCAAATAAACACAAATTATCTCCCTTTTAAGTCATGTTTGTCCAGATTTTTGTCTAGCAAAGTAATTGTCGGCAAACAAACTTGTATAACTTTCGTATCCATCCAATCATCTATGGGTGTTTCTTTTGGAGGGTCCACATATACAAGTTAATATAGTAGGACAGACATTTTCAGATAGTTCCAAAATGGACATAATTTATCACATTTATCAAAATCAAATAAAAATGTAGAGCAACTTTAGAAGTTGTACACTATTCCTAGAAATTATGGAGTAATTGGCTATTTTATTCAGCACAATCAACATTTGTTCATGATCAAACTTTCCAAAATGAATCCTAAGTTGTTAAGTTGACAACCTCAATTATTAAAAAACATATGAGCTATCTGGATTCTTCAAGTCCCAACAACTCTTGGGGTGGTTTAAAAGTTGCAGAGTGGCACCATGATTAGATTGAGAATGCCAATACATTATACATTATATAATGTTATACATAAATTAACACTTTGTTTTATAACAATCTATAGTGGCAATCTATAGTGGCAATCCCAGGTACAGATTGGCAGCAGGTGCCTTGGAAGAGTGAGCACAGCATGATATATATCATTGATATAATGTGGAAGAGAATGATAATCTTATGATAAGGTAATAAAAATGGCATCAGGTGTCCTGAAAGAATGAGCATGTTGTGATAAACTAGTCTATATAAGTGACTGATACAGTGTTATATAATAATCAATAGTCACATATTTCAAATACCAACAGAAATACAGTACAATCAATATACAATATGGCTTCTACCTGCTGATATACCATTGTTTTATTGGTGTAGTTTAATGATTCTAGTGATGGATGGTTACTGGATAGGTAGAACTGAAAGTTTGGATAGGAATTGTTCTGTACCTTGTTTTAATGGAATATTTTCACTGGTATTGTTCTAACAATGGATTTCAACTGGACAGGTATTTAACAAAGTTTCATTGACAGTTATGTATTGGAAATGACAGTGGGCTTAGATTGCTGTGAATTGTTTTGTTGGTGTGGTTTTATTGGACTAGTTTAACTGGTCTTGTTTAAGTAATGGACAGTGATACAGCGATTTTACAAAGGGTATAGGTGACATTCAATAAACATTATGCATAGAATTAAAGTTTGATTTGGAATTTAAAGAAGTATGTTCTGCTATATTATTGGAACTGCACAGAACCACAACACACAGTTTTGTAAATCAATGAATATGGAACATAAAGTTGAAATCCAAGGGTTATGCTCATGCTCAATTGTAATTTTTGGATTTAAAAAATTCAGTTATATTTAAGATTATATACCTGCATGAAAGTCACTTCCAAATGCTTATAGATTATTTAAACTTCTAAACAATACTCTTTTGGTGATAGGTTTGCTGATATCTAAGCACCATTAATTTGAAAGTTGACAGTAGATTGACAGTAAATCAGTGTTATAGTGTTAAGTCGTCTAATTGTCTACAGAGATTAGAAATAATATTTGTGTTTCTATATATACAATATTAATTGGATTATGCAGGTATTATAAGGTCACTTATTATCACTGCCAAGTAGATATGGATTGGATTAGCCACATTCTTGGCAGGATTTTTTGGTTTGTTGATACCCAATTTGTTTTGACTGTCATAATCAGAAATAGGTATCTTGGAAATTGATATATATGTTGTTTAAGGACATTTTTAACAGGCAATGTGAGAAATTCATCAAGCCTACCTTTCTGGGTTTCATAGTGTCAAAGGATCTTCACCAGGTATACCATATAGTAGACCTAGTATTTATATTGCTGTTTAGGTTGAGTTAGTTATTATAATAATTATTGGGTTATAACTCTGTCAATAATAACTGGTAATAAATTCTGTGGAATTATCATCTGGCCAGTATATTCTTGTATTAGAATTTGTCACCTTTTGGCTGCAATTGTTGTTAAAAGTTATACAGGTTTTCAGGTGAATCACAATTGTTCACAAATAATTCAACCTATTGTGTCAATAGACATTATTGCAATAGAGATTGTCACCTTTAACTGATTGTACAAATGAAATCTGTGGTTAGGAAGTTGGTATATAGATTGATTCAGGTGAATAACCATTATCAATTATATAACCAATTGTGACAAAATATCATGTGATTTGTATAGTGCATCACCTAGTAATTATATCATTAGTATATAGTTAGTTTTATGTGGAGGTTATTATATTTATTGGGCTATAACACTGTCAATAGGCTGGTAATAACTAGTAATAGATTATCAATATGTCTTCCTAAATCTAGGTTACTTCAGGTGAATTCTGGCTTGATTGGTTGTATATCTAGAATATTCAATTAAAATGTCTATGGTTACTGCAATTATAGGTCATCACAATTATAAAGTTATTCAACTGTTGTGTAAAAATATCATATGACTATCATATTATTTCATTAAAGTTTGTCATCTTTTGGCTTGTTTGTTTGTGTTCCAGGGCTGTTCAATTGAAATATTGTCTTGAATATAAGTTAGTTCAAATTACAGTGGAGGTTTTTATAATTTGATTGCATATCACTTCAGTTGATAAAAAACTTCAATATGAATTTATAAATGGCCTTTGTGAGAAATTAAAAACGTGTTACAAGTATGTTTTCTTTAGGTGAATCGATGCTTTCATCTTTCCACCTACACAGTAACAGTGGAGGGAGAGCCAAAGGAGGGACGCCACCTTGCAGCCCCGAAGGCATGTTTTTCGGGCAAAAATCTCATAACTAGGTTAGAAATTCGGGCAATCTCAGATATTTCGACCCCCCTCAGACGTAAACCTGGCTCTGCCACTGCACAGTAACAGAAAGTTTTAATATGTTTAAGTTCAATAGAAATATTAAAATAGAATCTGAAACTCGAGAGTTTCACGCTGTGCGTTCTCCAATCAACTGAAGTTTAAAATATAAAGTATTTATTGATTTAATTGATTGATGTACTCACTCCCACCTTCAGTAATATTGATAATTACTATATAATATAAATTATATTATATTATTAAACATGGTAGGTGTGATCAAATTGATTTATTTATGTAGAAACCTTTTTGTTATAAATGATTTGAATCTTTGGTTTGTAAAGAGATATTGTAATTTAACTATGTAGGCCTAATATATTTATTTGAAAATTTGTTTAAAATGACAAACTTATTCATAGAGTGGTGGTATGTGTTCAGGAAGGGTTGACATGCCTAACATAACTAGCAACATCGTTTCAGCTATGTCAACTCTCAGATAGGGATGCCAAGCTGGCAACCAGCTACAGAGTAACATATGGTGTTTCAGTAGCATGAACATTACCTGTATCACTAGTAAATACTAAATCATTTAGTTGCGATAAACTCTGATCTTTTATGACAAAAGGAATTTAATTCCTATTTTTTTAGAAGGAAAAAAGGGCAGAAAAAATTCTGTTAATATCAGACTATTGTAACATTCCTATGTCATGTTTGTTATATTATAACCAGAATAAAGACAATAGATTCAGCTATTCTCACAACTTATCTGTCTTACATCTGTCGTTATTCACACTCAGTTTTTACACAGACTTGACAAATTTATAAATATTCATAATAATACAATTAATCTTCTCAGTTTCTTAACTTATTTATTATAAACCTACTTCATAATGTTCCACTTTATTAGTTCAATTTGGAGCAGAAAAAAAAAATAATTTATTATGTAAAGACATTAATTTTGATACTCTCATTAAAATATGAAAAAATACTTCTGAATGATAGGTGAGGCCATTTTGGAATGAGTAATATTTTTTTTTAGGGCTGATATATTACATCTAAAATTATTGGAATATATATCTACTGTAGAAACTATAGAAACATCTTAATATTGATATTTTGCTCTGAAACACAAGTTTTAACACAATAACTATGGAAAAATACAATTCTTAAAGCACTGAGAAACTTGAAGCTAACATTTCTGGAAGTTATTGCCAAACTTGGCATCTATGGAAACATAATATTATTGATTTTTTGTAAAGAAAAGGCAACATTTTACACAATATTGCAATATGGAAAATTTGGTTCCAGTTCTGAATGGATTGAGAAACTTATTTGAGAGCTAATAGTGTTATTTTGATGTTATTGCCCAACTATGAATGTATAAGATACTATAAAAATCTGTATTGACCAGCTATATCAAGGTATATAAGATTGAATAAGACCATAAACAAGTTTATTTAATCTATAGGAGATCAATCGAGATATATAGAGGCCACAAATAGACCATATTAGAGGTATATTATAATATATAATAGTTTGATAAAGGTGTGAGGGTTATTGGTTTAGTTGTTGGATCATGTCCTTTGATCAACCAATAAAATTGGTTTTCAATTGGATATATAAAAGTTTTTTAAATCAGTAAGACGTTGGTGTTGTTCTATGTTGTAACCATGCCTTTTAGTATCTAAGTCAGCGTCCATATAACTGAAAGAGAGGATTCAGAGTGGTCTGATATGTGTTTTGCTATTGAAGTATGAATTGTTGTAGGTGTGTCTTTTAAGGCATCTCACAAGTGAAACTTGCAGCTTCCACCATCCATTTTGAATGACATTTGCTTAAATGACTGGTCATGTTTTGCTGAAATTACAGGAACCAGACAGGAAAATGTTAATAGAAGTAGTTACTTATTTTCCCCGATACATCCACAAATAGATGTCTTTCACTGTATTATACATTGGTTGATATATTTTCCTTCTTAAAACTTCATACCCTTGCATGTCAATATTTAAATAAAGGTGCTCAGGGGTAGAAAGTGAAGTTTTAATATGATCAGATATACACTAGGTGAATTATTATACAAGACTGGATGTTAGAGATGGTAATGTTTGCTAAATGATATGTACAAAGGAACATTTTTTTTAACTTCATACCTAGCAAAAAGGTGCTCAGGGATAGAAAGTGAAGTTTTAAATGTATATATACACTGGGTATAATATTATATAAGACTGGTAATGTTGACTATATGATATAATAGATTTGTACAGTTGAAATATTAAGGATGTAAATAGAGAGAGAAAGAGCTCTATTATTATGTAACATTGATGTACTATTAGGATTATAGCAACTTATATTATATATAATATTATTTATCTTTCAAAACTTTATAATTTATATCAGCATTTACAATGTTTCATTTACTTTGAAGTCCTTAATTTTTGTTGGAAATAATTTCGTGGTCTTGTTCATAAGATATTTGTTAGTACATGAGTTTGTAGTTTTGTATAATTTTGGCTTTGAACATAGTTTTGGTTAATGGAATTGTTTTGATAGTACAGATATTTATAATGTTTGTCTGGAGGATATTTTTTGAACAGTTGGACTCAATACCATACCAGACTCAATATGATTGAAGTCATTTTCAAGATAACACTTTTTGAGTTTTATTTAAGTCATGTTATTTGTTTAATTTTAACTAATTAATTTGACCTTGTTGAATTTGTGATGTAATGTTTAAATATTGGATTATCTATACACTATGTTTATACTATGTTTGTACAAACTCCACTTTGGTTAAATTGGTAGATAAAGTATTTGATCTGTAAATTGCCTGATTTGATGCAAATTCTGTATCATTTACCTTTAGTTCTTTGGTGGGTTATATCTTTGAATAAGAGTTTTAATCAGGGTTTCAGTAATAAATAGTTTATGGTTTTAGGTTCTACATATTATTGTCATTTTCTTTGGAGGAGTCCACTCTTATACTACCTTTGCTCTGATTTTGCCATACTTAGGACGAGATTTTTGATTGACTAAATTGGCCTGCTTGTACACCTTTCAATGTTATGAAGGAACTTTGCCAGGACAATGACATAAGTCTTATTTTTTCCAATTTTCCAACGTAAAGGGTCAAAGTAACTGAAGATGAAAAAAGTTGTATGAAAGATGTGTTATTATCAAGTTTTCATGGGTTTATTAAAACATGTAATAAGTAAAGGTAGGGTGTGATATTGACAGTATAAGTAAAATTATTTTGATGACCTAATATAAACTAAAGTGTTTACCAGTGACAATAGATACATAGATAGGTGCAGGTTTTATTCATATCTTGTCAATACACCAACCACTCTTTATCAATATTAATAGGCTGGTATACTAGAAATAGGAAAAAAAGTTAAAACACATATTGCATAATAAAATACAGGATTTGAAGAGTGGGACCATTTGTACAGGATAGTTCAGACAGTAAGGTGATAGTAATTTAATCTTTATCAGAACTGGTAGGTTCATATACATATACTGGTACTGAAAAAAAGGAAAAAGGTGAGAATAGAATAATTGTTATGAGATTCAATGGTACAATATATGAATACTTCATTATAACAGGTTCAAGAGAAAATCTACCTGCAAAAGTTGGCTTAAATAAAGGCACCAAATGCTTGGACTTTCTGACTAATTGTTGCTGATTAGTATAGCTGTCTGATAAAAGATTGTAAATGGCTGTACCTGATTTAAATATATGTCTTCAGATTGCACTGTGAAAGAGGAAGCTTGGTGTTACTGAACAGTTTGTACCATTTTAAGTCACCAGTTGTGTTATTAGATGTTATAAAGTCATACATGTTCTATTTAAAAGTTTAAATGTTTTTTTCATCTGGTATGAGATGTAGGCCATCTGTTTATATAGAATGATTTATTTAAGGTAAATGTTGGTAAAAATACTAAGTTTTAAAGTCTGTTAGTTGATACAATAATCTGCTAGTTAATTCTAGTAGTTGTGGGGAGACTAGAGTTGTTACTGAAGATTATCTTGAATCAGAAAGATTTAAACCTACTGGACTAAATTCAGCAGACAATTATATCACCAGCGTAATAACAATAGTCTGTAGCTCGATCAGTTAGAGTGTTGGAATTATATGGCATGATTTTCATGGTTCATTGTGAAGGTGATGGTTGTGGGTTCTAATCTTGGTCAGTGAGTGAATGACAACTAAGATGCTGTGACTGGGAGCTAAATTAAGAGCAATGACAGTATGTTTAGAGGAGAAACAGTTCTTGGAATGGATAACCAGACACCTTAGTTACTATTCTGGATGCTTGTGTCTATTTTCCTTCCCCTTTACTGACTAAGTTGACTTTGACTTTGAGACTTTGATGATGTCTTGTGGAATATCTAGATTGAAGATCAAAAGTTACCAGAAAGTTTTTGATATCAGGTTTAGTGAGTTATGAAAATCAAGAGTTGACTTTAAGGACAGTTATTTTGAAATTTTGAAGTTTGTGTTGTATGATAGAAAGAGATATAGCTGTTTGGTGGGTCATTATAATTTATATTTGTGCTGCATAACAGATTTTTAGATAGTTGCTTGGTATGGTAACCCTGAGATGCTATACAGAGGATGGTCCTGTGACATGATTCTTTTCGTCTGTAGATTGTTGTCATTTCATGGGCAGGTTATTTTGCAATATAGGTGTTTTTGCTGTAAATATGAATATAGTATGATTCTGGGTTGCTACTTACAGATATTCTACTGTTGTCTGTATATGGATTTTTGTCTTGAGCATCTGATATACAGTTTGATTTGAGAATGAGCAAAACTTTCTATTGATATTTATCAAAATTTTCTGTCAAAATTGTTTCAAAACTAACTGGTGATAATGAGAGCATTTTAAATTTTGAAATTTTTTCAATGATAATGTGATTTTTATGATTTTTATTTTATTTTAGTAAAGTAGATGTTTTGTGTGATATACTTAAAGTGGATGAAACATCAAAAAGATTTAATAAAATAATTAAAATGGCCATGTTTACCTAACATGAAGTGAAGCGAAGAATGACCCAGCTCTAGACTTTACACTTCAATAACTCTAATAATTCTCATAAACTTTTACTACACTTTTCTTCAAAGTGAAAATAATTTGTGATCATATGATATTGATGTGGCAGTAAAAATGGGTTAAAATAAAGCTGTCAGCAGGACTCCAAACTTACAGAAAAAAAAGAGAAAAGTTGTGAGGGTTTTTATCTAGAGAAAACTGCATGATTTAAAGCAGATTTGAGATAATTCAGTGTATGGTGAAGTCTTGAAACATCTGGTGACTTGTAGTTTAAATTTGGTCTGGTTCAAAATTGTCTTTGTTTGGGAATATTTAAATACCTTCTATAATTGCTTTGAAATTGAACTGAAAAATTTAAAATTTGGAAACAGATGTTCTATGTTTGTGCATTCATGCTGATTGCTTCAAATTTCTGATGCAAATGTGATTTGAAGATTCCTTACTTGCTAAATGAATTCACAGGAGTATAATTTTATTGTGATAAATTTACCTGCTGGATAAGAGAAACATAATCTGGATCTCAACTTAAATTGGCATCACCTGTGATTTGAGCTTACTAAAAGATTTATCATTTGACAGAGATAAACTTCGTGGCAGCTTCAAACACATTAGTAGCAAAAACTTCTGAAAACTGAAACTTAGAGGAAATGGAATTGAAATTATTCCAGATGCTGTTAAAAATATGACAAATAAAAACTTGGTATCTGAAATGAAAATATCAAGAAAAAATGTATCAGAATGTAAATTGAAGTGAAAAAAATTTTATGCAGTTTAAAATGACAATACTGGTGTAGAAATTCAATTAAAATCAACATTCAAGCAGCCAAAATTACGGAATATTTCTAAGTTAATTTGAGATGTATAGTAACAATGTATGAATATGATATACCACTATTATCACCATGGATTATTAAGATGATTATTAATGAGATGCAGGATCAGGATTACGTGATAACACCTCTCTATGATTATTATATATATACTCTAACTATCGGATTATTCATCATGGGATTATTTACTCTTACAGTAGTACACTTTATTAAGGTAAGATATGCGCATAATTAATTACAAATATTTATTGATATTCATTTTTGAAAATATTAATCATCATGAATTGATGTGCTTCAGTTGTGGAGAATATGCACATAATTAAACATACAAAATACACCTTCATATCATCATCATCATGGGTTATTTACTTTAATTCTTAGTTTGATTGGTGCATAATTAATTAACTAAAAATATTCAACTATATTATGATGATCAGATTATGTGTTTAAACTTTTTAAGTAGGATATGCACATGTACATCATTATTACACCAAATATACTTTTTGTCATCATTCATCAAAGAGTTATTTACTTTTACTTTAGTAAGATATGTGCATAACTAATTAACTAGACATAGTCATAATGTTATACTTACACAATAGTTATATGTGAATAAAGCCTCTTTTTAAAATATGCACATAATTAGTAAAACACAAATACCTAAATAATACGTACAATAACAGACATTCTAGAAATTCTACTTGCACCACATGAAGGTAATTAGGTATGCGCATAAATAATTAGACAAACATAATCTACTTAGAATGTGCGTAATTTCTGCAATTTGAATTAAAATTTTGCTGTTAGCAAGTTATGCACATGACTAATTAGTTAAACATACTGAAATACAACATTTGTAAACTATCTCCACAAGTCTAATTCCTATAATATATCAGTATAAATAAATTATATGCAGTCAAGCATGAGTCATGAGGAATGTTTTGATATCCCAGGAGGAATCTTATCAAATGAATTAAATATTATGTATAAAAAACAAAATTTGAGTATTTATAGTTATATACAGAACACCAAGTTCCACTCTATTTTAATAAATATATAACATAAAATTGACTGGTAATAACCTATTTTGCTATATAGAAATACACTTTGGCACTCGAGCCTAGGATAATTTGGGTTTGCAGAGAATATTTGAATATCTTTCAAAATAAAATTAATCCTTGTGTCTTTAGTATACCTTTATCAGCAAAACTTTCAGAATGTTTAACAAAACAAATTTGAAAATTGCTTACTAAGATATGTGCCTATAAAATGATTAAACATTGAAGTGAAATGACCCTATTCCCTCTAACTTATTATTATACATCATATTGTATAGTTTATTATATTAGACTGATTCACCCTATGCAAGGATTAGACTAAGATATAAATAGCTGTACATTGAGCTACTTGATAACATCATTGTGTAACTAGCTATTAATCACAAAACAGTTTAGTGAGCTATAAAGGCTTTTAAAAGGTATCGAATAGAGGTTTTGTGGCCTACTTATGTGTATCAAGGCCAGTTTTTGCATCTATTTGCACCATTCTGATGTCTTGTCCAACTTCCAATTTTTGGTTCTAGTTATTCCAGAAAAACATAACCAGATTATAACTATTTCAAAAACTATCTTGTTTCAATGATGAGATTTAAATCTGCTAAAGTAATAAATCAAAATTCATCAAATTCATTCATTCAAATTGATTAGTGTTACCAATACCAATAATTAAACTACAGATACCTTTAAATTTGTTCATGAAGCCTAGCTATCTTCCTGTGAGAAATGTTTGATGGAAATTGTCTTAAGATTCAGATTCAGCGTAAGGTGGACAAAATGATTGGAAGAGAGGACTGGAAGCTATCGGTATATAAGTTATAACTATCTGGGAGCTATATAAATTATAACTGTCTGGGAGCTATATAAGTTATAACTATCTGGGAGCTATATAAGTTATAACTATCTGGGAGCTATATAAGTTATAACTGTCTGGAAGCTATATAAGTTATAACTGTCTGGGAGCTATATAAGTTATAACTGTCTGGAAGCTATATAAGTTATAACTGTCTGGGAGCTATATAAGTTATAACTGTCTGGAAGCTATATAAGTTTTAACTGTCTGGATGCAATATAAGTTATAACTATCTGGAAGCTATATAAGTTATAACTATCTGGAAGCTATATAAGTTATAACTGTCTGGAAGCAATATAAGTTATAACTGTCTGGAAGCTATATAAGTTATAACTATCTGGGAGCTATATAAGTTATAACTATCTGGGAGCTATATAAGTTATAACTATCTGGGAGCTATATAAATTATAACTGTCTGGGAGCTATATAAGTTATAACTGTCTGGAAGCAATATAAGTTATAACTATCTGGAAGCTATATAAGTTATAACTGTCTGGAAGCTATATAAGTTATAACTGTCTGGGAGCTATATAAGTTATAACTGTCTGGAAGCTATATAAGTTTTAACTGTCTGGAAGCAATATAAGTTATAACTATCTGGAAGCTATATAAGTTATAACTGTCTGGGGGCTATATAAGTTATAACTATCTGGAAGCTATATAAGTTATAACTGTCTGGAAGCAATATAAGTTATAACTATCTGGGAGCTATATAAGTTATAACTGTCTGGGAGCTATATAAATTATAACTGTCTGGGAGCTATATAAGTTATAACTGTCTGGGAGCTATATAAGTTATAACTATCTGGGAGCTATATAAGTTATAACTATCTGGGAGCTATATACATTATAACTGTCTGGGAGTTATATAAGTTATAACTGTGAGCTATATAAGTTATAAATGTCTGGGAGCTATATAAGTTATAACTGTCTGGAAGCTATATAAGTTATAACTATCTGGGAGCTATATAAGTTATAACTATCTGGGAGCTATATAAATTATAACTGTCTGGTACCTATATAAGTTATAACTATCTGGAAGCAATATAAGTTATAACTATCTGGAAGCTATATAAGTTATAACTATCTGGAAGCTATATAAGTTAAAACTGTCTGGTAGCTATATAAGTTATAACTATCTGGAAGCTATATAACCTGGAAACACAATGTAAAAAGATTAAGTCTGTTGTATCTGTAAACCTGTTTAGATTGTTATTATTTATATGATAATTGTCTAAAATAATACCTATAATAATTTATATCTAGTTCACACAGTACAAAGATGATCATTATTATAACATTGCCGATAGTGGTTACCTTCATTTGTTTTAACCATTCACACTGATATCCAAACAAATTCAGACAACTGACCAATTTCATTACTGCAACTAAGCAAAATAGACCCTCCAGATATATTACTTGCCCCTTCAAACAATCAAGTCTGGCTATGGGCTTGATCAAAAGAATTCTACATCACTGACATCCTATTTCTTTTACAAGCCAGTCCATATCATTGCATCAGAGCCAGAATTTAATATTAGCCGATTTTAAATTATTACAGTTAATATAATAAATGGTCTAGTCGTGAAACTTCAGGCAATGCCTTTAATGTTAAGACTAGTGAATTTTTTTGGACAGTTATCAAAGACTTTAATATATACAGTATAAAATTATGGTAAAGTTATTCTGAATATTAATATTGTAGAATCATAAAACCTGACCTCAAAGGACCTGCCATTATTCACAGGTCACCAAGGTCAAGTTAGCTCTAAAATTTTATTCCTTTTTCTTGGGTCTTGACCTCTGTCATGTCATTTTGCTTGCACAATTGAAGGAGCTTAGAACTTACATAGCAAGGTAGGAAATAGGCGTTTCTATGTATCATGAGGTGGAAGACTATAGGCTACAGAATTGTCACAGGGCAGCCCCTTCGTTAGGGTGGGGTCAATGGGGGCTGGGCCCCAGCAAGTGAGAAATAAGCCAAAGCAAAATCTTCTTCAGTTCAGCAGAGATTGATTAATTTACAGTGTCTTTTACAAAATCAAAAACAGAGATTTTGATACG